>NW_017300079.1:890340-915569 GCF_001594075.2 Trachymyrmex cornetzi | reverse complement strand
TATATATATATATATATATATATTTAGAATTATTTACATATATAATTATACGTATATAAATAATAATTAATATGACAAACTCTTAGGAATATATCATGTCTCTGAACAGTAAAGCTGAACAGTAAGTTGTCAATCTTGATTATTGTTCATAATCAAAATTGTGTGACTTGCATTATCAGTGATGTTATCCTGTCAATCCGTTTGCTTAAAATTGTACCTGATTCCGACGGGTGATGGTCACTTTCACCGTTCCTGGAAAGAAATGTTATTTCTGAGGACAGAATAGAATTCGTTGCTCTTCTTGATATATATAGTACAAGTGAGTTATTTTGATGCAAATATTAATATAAATGAATGTCATTAAAACAAAAAATATAGGGGAAAGTGGGATAATTGTGCGCATTTTGGTTTAGCACTTTTCCGATAAATGGAGCCATTACCGTGGCAAAATTTCTAGACTAGATGTAATTCTTTTCAGACATAACCATAAGTTATATAATTTGAAAATGTAGTTAACCAAAAGTGAAAAAAGATAAAATTATACATTTTGATAATAATCTTGACATCTAGAAAATAAGATGATAAATCCGTATTCTTATTTTATTTATTTAATCATGCATACCTTATTAAAGTACGTCATTGTGTGCATCTCTTTTGAGATATTATTCATTGAATTAAGTTAAAAAGTGTTTGAATAATTGATTTTCTTCTCAAATCAATTCGCAGCGGAAAATTGTGCACATTAACAATTCAAAGGTTTCTCCCAATGAAAAGTGTACTATTTGCGAAGAATTCGGAAGACATGGAACTCTGCCCAGTTGACAAACTAAAGTAACATAATATTAATGTTGTAATTTCGTATTTCACAATATAAATGTAATATAACACATATGGTGTTATGTAACAGCTCAAGGAATATACAAAGTCGAAAGGAAAGAAAAATGACGTACTTTGACGTCAAAATAATGATTTTTTTGTTACAAAATTTGACTGTTTATTGATGTGTTTATATTAACTTCAACTTCAAAAATCACATCATAGCAATAAATTCCCCTTAGGTGCGCACAAACCCTCCACTTTCCCCTATAGCTACATTAACTGTAACTCATAAAAGAAGCCTTGTACGTAAAAACAAAATATGTTTTCTAGGACAAAAAAATTCATACAATAAATTGTAACTAGACATAAAAGTCGACGTAAAAAAGAGTGAGAACATGTTCTCTAACGTCAACCTTACGAAGTTGATTAAATTAATATTATTTGTATCTCTTGCCAATCCGAGTACATAATAAGCATGAAAAATATATATACGGTACGTGTAATGTAAAAAAAAGTTAGAAAAAAGTATGCAAAGAACACATTCAATGTTACAACAGAATAGCTACAAGAAAACATTCCAGAACCGTTCTTCCTTAATTTTCAATCAAATAACATTTAAAAATATGCATTTTTCACAAAGAAAAAAAGTTTCTTTTTCTTTGTAATATTAAATATGAAAATTGGACAGGAACATTTCTGAAAATTTTCTTATCAATTCAGAATATCCCGTGCGCGTTACTATTTAAATACGGTGCAACAATAAAATATGTGCAATGAAAAGATATCTCCTACTTTTTTCCGTAAGAAAGCTTTTAGCTTTTTTCACAAATCCTTTTTCCTTTATCCTTCTCTATATATCAATAAATTTGTATTTTTACCTGACGTTAATCGTTATATTATAAGCTAAAAAGACTATAATTATCTCAAAAGATGTATAATATATATACAGTCATTTAAATTACTTAGTAAATTTATGAAAGTAGGAATCACTTTCCAGCACGTTGTCGTACAAAACAAAACCAAAACGATAAATATTAATAAAGATAAATTAACGTGAAGAAGCCCCTACCATACAAAGAAGACACTGTGTGTGTGTGTGTATGTGTGTTCTGTGTAATATTTTATACTTAAGTTCTGTACCTTATATTATACTGTCTTCCACAGGTTTCGCTTTTAAGAGGAGACAAGAATGTGTCAAAATTGTGTTACACTTAATTCTTTATAAGCAAAATGAAAGCAGAAAATAACTAAATCTTAAGTAACGTACTGAGCGTAAACATCGAATTCTTTTCTTTTCTTTCTCTCTCTCTCTCTCTCTCTCTCTCTATCTCTTTCTTTCTCTCTAGGCTTTTTTGCTAATTTTTCATACCTTCTCTGATGTCTTTGGGTATGTTCGATGGGAGCGATGACATGGAAGATGTTTGATAAAAATTGGGTCGTGCGCCGCTTGGTGGCAAAGATGGTATTTTGGACCTGAATTGCACGAGATAATAAATTTATAAATTTACCGTGAGAAACAAAAAATAATATTTAATAAGAATAAAAATAACGTGAGTTTCAAGGCTACCTATGTTTGCGAATTTTCTGATTTCTGCCGTCAAAGGAAATCGGCGTACCGGCACCCGAAGTGTTAGACGAAGGTGGCCTGTAAGGCCGCGGGCAGCCTTGAACAACAGGCGGTGATGATACTGGTGCATACTGCAACCGGGAATTGGATGGTACGCCTGAGTGCATCAATCTCATGTCCCCTGTATTTACGAATATTTTAAATGCCGTTTAAAAAACGATTTAACGAATGTATGTTATATTTAAAAGGATCATACCTTGCACGATATGGACACCCTGATACATTGGCAGTGGGTAACGTGGTTGAGGTTGTGCGCTTCGGTCCCCGCTCCCACCTCCGAAGAACTCGTGCGCCGGAGTTGGAGATCGACTGGCTCTTTGAGAGTTACCTGGCGTTGCCGCCCGCACGCTGGGAACGATCTATTTCAAGAAAATGTCTTTAGTCGTTGACAGTTCTTGATAAGGTATCAGATTCCTTGATAACTCATCGACAGTATATAGATGTTACTGTTGCATTTTTACCGGAACATTTTGCCTGAAGACGAGATTGGGAACCAGCGTGGGTGCCATATATGCGCCAGGTGGCGCCGGGGACGTACCGTTATGGGCGACCTGATGTCCGAATGTTCCACTGGTCACCATTGTCGGGGCTGCGTAGCTACTTGAGTTAACGTACATCAACGGCATACCAGGTATCTATTAATCACATCAAATATGAAATACATTAATATTTTATATTAATATTATACTGAGTTTTCAAAAAGTATTAAAACGCTTTAATATTTCAGAAATTAAACATTTCAAAAAAAAAAAAATTTCAACGAAAAGTGTAGAGTTTTAAGGTTATCAAACACAAAATGACATAAGCTGTAATGTTATGCATTGACGCGTAACCTTTTTATTATTTGAACCAATCTTATCTCTTTTTAAATTAATATTGGCAATTAATTATCAATATCAACAGATTAGTAAATTACTTGACTAGATGTTGGTGTGTTCGGTGGCGTAGGTACTCTGTACATCACAGGCGGTGGTTGCATCGCCGGCTGTCCTGGCGGATAATACGTAGGAATCATTTGAACTGGTGGTTGATACGTATAGTCGCCAGGAGTTGGAGTTACTGCTGGTAACGAATTGTAAGGTACCGGATAATTGCCGACGAAATTAGCTGAAGTACATAACGTCAATTATTTTAAATAAATTTGCAGAAAGAAACAAAGAGATAGAAATATAACAATTGTGATGTAACGTACAACTTGGTTGGCTCGGAGACGTCATCGTTTGCGCGTTGAAAGAATAATTCGTTGGAAACCTCTGCTGTTGATGCAGTTGTTGCCTGTCCCCCGGATTCTGACCGACAGAAATTGTCGTTCCAGGTGGAGGCACAAAATACATGGTCTGTTGAGGCTAGAAAGATTTATCTTTCATCAAGCAAAAGTAACAATCAAAGAATACATATAAGAATGCATATATTTTATTTTTTACCGGTATTTGATTTGGCGATGGTTGCCAATAATTTGGTTGTATTGACTGCACATTTTGCACGGTCTGATTTACAGAGGGTGGCGGATACGTAGAATGCGGAGGCGTGGAGTGGTTGTCCCCATTGCTACGCTGATCGTAAATGTTCATACCTAAGAAATATCCGGATAACTCGGCCATGTCCTGTAACATTAGTTACAGCATTATGGTTGAATTTTTCGAGAAGTGTTATACGAGTTTATTTATACCACAACACATTACTTGCACAGACTTGTTAAGCTCGTCAATTAAAGGCAAATAAATCCTTAAATAATAGTTTAACCTAATTTAATCAAAATCTAATCAGAATTTTAGATGCCTAAATCTAGGTCCTATATAGATTTCTACATAATTTTTTTAGATATGTTTATGTTGCCATTCTCGGTTGATTTAATATTATTGCAAAAGAATTTTTACTGTTACACTTACCCCTGACTGTGATATTGGTCCTTGATGCATAGGTACCGCATAATTAGTGTAGACCTGATTCTGATTGAAGACATCGCCCTGACCGCCATTTTGTACACTTGCTTGACTCTGAGTAGGATGAGATGCCATCATCACAGTCGGTTGTCCCATGGGGGGTGGATAGACACCTTGATTATACGGTTCTGAGGTAGGTACGTAGGTCGCGTAGGGTTGTTGAGCTGTTTGGTTAGTATGATTAAATATCGGTAGTGTCGTTGACGATTTGACTAGACTTTGCTGCTGCGGATGCGGCTGAGATTGGGGCTGCTGTTGTTGCACTTGTTGTTGCAGAATGGGTAGATTCTGCGGGACAGAAGTAGGAGGAAGAGGAGGTGGTGGCGGTGGCGGCGGAGTGAATGGCAGGCTTGGCGACGTCGCTGTATTCGTTACTTGGGCCCCGGTAGACGCCCCCGTAACATTGATCCTTGATTGCGGCGATCTCTGTTTCCTATTGTCATTCTTGAGGTTGTTATTCGTTCTGGACGGCTCAGGAGGCAATTCCATGTGTTGCTGCTGCTGCTGCTTATTAGCGGACAATGGCGTGCCATTCTCATTCTCCATATTAAAGAACTTCGGTGGATTGTCTGGATCATAACGATAGATCGAGCCGTCCGTGTTCGTATATGGCTGATTGGTTTGTGGGTTTATTATTATGCTGCCAGGTGGTACGCTGGACAAACTAGTGACTGCCCACATAACCGTTTGGCCACCGTTCGAATCCGGCGAGATTAAGTCCTGACTGGACACTTGAGTGTGGCTACACGTCATAGTAGCAGGTACGGGGGAAGGTGACAGAGATGGCGATAGCGTCGCGTCGCTGCGTTGACTCTGCGATTTATACCCGCTACTCGAACGGCTCGGACTTAAACGTGAACACATGCTCGCCCCAGAATCTATGACACATTTATCACATATGATAACAGACTGAAGAGAGCGTGCAAAGGCGACAATGCAACAATAGAATATCATTATATAGCATTAAAAAATATTTATTTTTAATCTCGCAATTACAAATAATTACCTTGCTTCATAAGGCGAGCTCCCGCGCTATGTGTGGATGTAACACTATCTCCCCTTGTCAACATGCCTTTGGTATATCCACCGAAACTGAATGACTTAGAAACCGATGGGCGCAACACTCCGCCACGGAATGAATCCCTTCCATCAAAAGATTCACCCTTCAGAAGTCGATTTTGTCTGAAGATGCATAGATGAACAGTATAATCAGTACAATTTTATCGAGAGATGTATTCGACGAGTATTTTATAACTATTATCAGGCATAGTAATTGTTAAAAGCTTAGATGTGATTTACCTGACTAGATGATCCGGGTGTAGCAAGCGAAATTTCGCAGAGGCATCCGAACTCTCCGTCGAGGACCATGGCCAGGACGTAACATCGCTGCTTTCACCACTACTATCTTTAAATATCCTTCGTCTGGCGCGTTCGTATTCCTCTTCTCGTTCCTCGAAGCTCTTGCTACGCCGGCAGCAATCGCCCGATAATCTATCAGGCGATTTGAAGTTGAAGCTGTCCTCAAACGAGTTCGAATCTCGTTTCAGGATACTTCTTCGCGGCTCCTCCGATAGGATCAGATCATCTCTGATGTGCTCCTTGAAGCGAGTATCTGGTATTCGCATGTTTTTCGTCCGCGTGACAATGACGCTCAAACCCGATTGATCCACGTTGTGTTCCATTCCGAAGTAAGCTGCCACTCGATGCACTAGCATCCTGTTATACGAAGACATGTTTGGGAATTTGTGAGAAACCTTCTGTCGATCCTTCGCGAAATCGATTAAATCTTTCTCAATTTTTAGCAACACTGTGCGATCCTTCTGATTGCGGTTTATAGTTTCCGCAATGAATTGTTCGAGATCTATCCCGGTGCTGTCCGTATATAGCTCCGTGCTACTATCTGTAAATAAATAGAAAATTTGATATTATAGACCGTAATATAAGAATTAAAAATAGCAATTCTCTTGCATAGCAATATTTGGGAACATCGGATATCTCAATAGTGGGATAGTTGCCTGTCAGGCAAAAGGTCCGAGTCTACGGGTTCTATTCACGAATATTTATAAAATAAAATTATTTCATTGCTATTATTCTAGGTCGGAGATTCAAAAGGTTCGACAAATAAACTAAAGTTATTTCATGTAAATAATGAAGAGATAGGAGATTATTGACATATTGAAGAAAAATGTGTAATTATATTTCAAATAACATTGGCAATGACTCAATCCATGTGCGTTAAGAATTAAAAGATATGTTGTAAATATTATTATCACACATATCAAGACATGCTGAATCATTTCAACCAAATCATAGTACTATAAGTTTGTTAGTTAGAAATAGATTAAGGAAAAGGATGAAAAATGTATCGTTCAAGCAACATACCGCGCGAAAGGCATGGCGATGCGCTATCATAACTGCCTTGGGACGAATTCTGGTGTCTTAGCTTGTGCCTAGATCCGGGCCTGGTCACTGAGAGTGTGTTGCCGCATTGCGCCGAGCATTGATTATTACAAATGTTCAATGTGTTTGGCCTTCGTTGCTCGGATTTGTGCTGATTATTCTGGCCGCATGGAGCAAGATTGGTGCTCTTTGGCGAATGCTGCAACGTTTGACCGCATCTGATGGGTGATATCGGAGTCTGCAATAAACCTGGTCGCTCATTTTGATTGTTCTTTACACAGTTATTGCATTTCTGAATGATATTCGCATTAGCAAATTTGGAGCGATGGTTTTCCAATTTATTGCCATTAGTTGGAGATGTGATGCTCTTTGGTGAATGTACCTGAGAAGGACTAGATTGACCTGCGAAAAAAAGTCTCGAAATTAAATAGTTTTACTTTTAAAGCGCAATAAAAAAAGGAAAGAAATCGCTTTACCATTTCGCGACGGTGCCCGACAAGTCGGCGACGTCGCCGTGTTGCGCATCTGTTTGGGAGATTGAGCGGAACAAAGATTGCTATTGAATATGGATTCGTTGTTGTTGAGCTTGGCGCCAGAATTGGGCGAGAGGTTGCATATGATCTTTTTCTCGCCATCCGCCGATTGCGGACTGTGCGGCGATGTTGGACCGTTGCCGTGCGGTTCCCGCGGTGGGGATGTCGATTCTCTCATGGCATGACTTCTGACTAACAGTTTCAGTTTCGTGTTCGTCTGCAACATCAAGGGTTCTTTACGTACATTTGATGCGTCGTCGCAATATTGATTCGTAGATATAACATTTTCAATTTATTATTCGATATTTATATCGGATTCGAAAAACATAAATAAGAAAAGAATAAATGTTCCATAATTTTTTTTTCAATATCTATGAGGTCTATCCCAAAAGTATTCGACCTCTGCGTATATCTTTACCTTAGAGTTGGGAAGCGTTACTTTTTTTCGTCATTTTTCCGTTGCTTTTTATAATAAACATGACGTTGCACTCGACTTTTCCAACTTTAGCACAACCTTAGCGTTAAGTTTAAAAAATAGTTTAGTTATAAAAAATTGCAACGTCATGTTTATTATAAGAAGTAACGGAAAAAGTAATGCTTCCCAACTCTATTTTGTCCTTCCCAACCTTGCTTTGTCATTTTCCGTCTATTGTGGAAAACAGACATTCAATATTTAGGAAGGACCTTGAGAAGTACCAAGTGATACGACGGCTGTTCAGTCAGCAACGGGTACGCAGTTGTGTGAGCGTCGAAAACTTTGAGCGTCGCATTTCACGATGACATTCATCTTACCTGGTTCAGGATTTTTTTACTAAACACGTCATTGTCTAACTCAACTTCGCCAGTTCTCGTACAGTCCCGTATAGTCCATGTGACTTCTGATTATTTCCTAAGTTGAAAAATTCATTGAAAAGCAAAAAGATTTGACGATGTTAAAGAAAATTATAAATGCCGTGTCGCTTGATGAGGACATTCCTCAAGATCTCCTCTAAATAGTGAATACCTGTTTTCCACAATAGAGATGCATTCAATAGGATGCCTAAGCACAAAGATACACGCAGAGGTTGAATACTTTTGGGACAGACCTCGTACACTCATAGAAAAAAGTCATATCAGCAACTAGAAATTTGAGGACAAATAATGTCTCAATTATGTATTAAAGTTCTAATAAAAACAATAAATAAGTTATATAAACTAAAAAAAATATAGTAATATTAGTCATTTACTACAAACGATTAAATATTACTATATTTTCATAATTCATTTATTTGTTGTTTTTATTAAAACTTTATAATACGTGTAGTTTTGACGCTATTTGTCGCTATTTGTTGTGACGCTAGTTGTGTGCGCGCGCGCACACATACACGGGGTGATACATTTTAATCAACACACCTGAATTTCTCCGGAACTACGCAAGATATCGAAATTCTGTTTTTACGATGTTATGTAGTGTCGAGGGGAATAAATTTTAATTAATTAAGATTTGACTTTTTGAGTGGAAACATTAAATTCAAATGAGAATTAAATTCATTTTTTGTAAATGGCAATCTAATTTTTTAAACACCTACGTTTGTAATCATACTCATTCCGAGCTCAATGCATTATGACTCAAGGATGTCAAATGGCCAAACGCGAACTTACATTAATAGTTTTCGTGCATGTTCAATCCCTGACTACGAATACAGAGGGCAATAAGATGTCTGTATTTATAATCAGACCTTATATGCTTCCTTAAATTTATCTTCAGATGTTCAATAGTCAATAAAATAATTTTTAGAGCATTTGAAGATAAATTTAAGGAAGCTTTAAATATAAGGCCTGACTATGAATACGGGCATAAATGATCGCGACACATTTGATAGCATTGTCAGCGAAAAGTTTTGATAGGCCGTTGTAAATCGCGCTTTCAACGCATCAGAATTATTCATTTTTTTACGATATGCAATATCCTTATGGTAGCTCCAAAGAAAGAAATGGCGTTAGGTCATCTAACTGGTGATCTAACTGGTCAGGTAATAGGGCCACTTCTTCCAATTCAGTGTTCTGGAAACATGTGGTTTAAAGTATTCTGGACTCTGCAATCGTAATGGGGAGTTTTAGTAATATCGTGTATCCAGATAGGGTGAATGCTAAAGTCACGTTATTTAATGGAAAATAGAACTGTGTATGTGCAGTTTGACTTTCCATTAAATAAATATGTTGAATTCGTTATGAATATGGCTACAAACATAGGTATTTAAAAAATTAGGTTGCCATTTACAAAAATGAAATTGACCTTTATTTGATCTTTATGCTTACATCGAAGGTCAAATCTTGTTAATCAAAATATGTTCCTCTTGATATCGCTTAACATTGTAAAAACAGAATTTCAACATCCTGCATAGTTTAGAGGAAATTCAAATGCGGTTATTAAAATGGGACATTTTGTATATATAACTTTTCCAGTAATAAAGTTACTGAATTTTTGTACAGTACTAAACTCTCTCTTGTCGAGATGTAGGTATTTCTCATTTACTTTCGTTTTCGAAGTTCAAAACCAATGCCGCGCCTTTTATTATATGCTGAGAGGTTTTCTTCTTAGGAGAAATTGAACTTCGCTGCGTCTCTCTGGTGGTAATGTCGCATACTGCTCGTGGAGTAAGCGACTTTAATGAAGAGCTTCTGAATGTGTTTTTATCTCAATGATTAATTAGTTATTATAGCATTATGCTTTATTTTAAAAAATATTTGTCTAATATAGAAAAATATAAATAGTACATCTTATTTGATGAGGTCTAAATAACTATACATATTTAATGTATTTGAGTCATTATTTCACTATCGATTAATAGTATACAAATGTTGTTGTCGTAATTGATTTCTTTAAGAAAAAAAATCACAAAAAATCACTTATTTTTCGGCCTCCTGAACCAGGCGTCCTATTTAATAACTTCCTCCAAACTTAAAGTTTCTAATGAGAAAGGATGAGCAGAAAATAATGACCTAGCAGTAATTAATGGAGCACATACCCGATTGCGAAAGTTCTTGCTTTCAGTGTCCGATTTATCGGATGGCGAACAGGAGGAAGTGGGACGGTGGAGCGAATTCGGTACGGGGGATGTGCCTACGTTAGGGTTGGCATTCCCGTCTATCATATCTGACTCCGAGGCGTCCTGATGAGGCGCACCACCGCAGCCACTTATGGCGAGGCCTTGCTTGGAGGACGGCAGTGAGGGCATTCCTCCTTGCACCACCACCGTAGGACTCTCAGGTCGATCCTGCGACCTGCTTCCTTTATACACCACTATGCTCGGTACTGCAATAATAAATGCACGTAATTACATTGCTCTCCTATCCAGCGAAGATTTATGCAGGATGTTTCGATTTCAATGACTGATTTAAGAACGGTTTTCTCAACAAAAAAATATCAAGTTATCGCCAGATGCGATTTTTCCAATCTTTTCTTTTTAAAATCGTACATACATAATTATATTTGTGACTAAAAGCTTTAAATATCAAAATTCCATTACAAAAGAATACATTGAGAAACTAATTAAAGAATACAATTAATAACTAATAAACTAATAAAATACGTTCCAAGCTTAATCGTTGATTCTAAAACTACAGATGCTTGTTTAGTCATTTTTACTGGGGAAGAATCAATTTCAAATCAACTAAAGATTTGCAGTGAAAGAAACATCCGATTGTTTCGATAGATCAATATCTAATTTGCTACAACATAACTAAAAGACAAAAACAATGTTTTTCAGAAAATGAGTTTGAATTAGGCTTCGTTTCGCCCCGCAAAAAATAAAATTTTTTATTAATAACTTTTTAACAAGTAACGAGCACCAACTAAAACCTGTTGGAAGTCATACAAGATCATCGAAGCTGGATCCCCTATAGTAAATATTTTCCAATTTTCTTTTCAATTAAAGCTATGTTCGAAAATTTATTGTCAATGTTGAAAATCTATAGTGCATCTAACGTAATCTAATAACGTAAACTATAGATTTTTAGTGCTAGCAGTGAATTTTGGAACACAGCCTAAAGCCCTAAACATGATAAAAATAACAATAGCGATAGAAGCAGAGGAATCCAATATTCGGGAATGTATATATCAATGGAACATATAGGAACATAGAATAAGGCAATAGCGGTAAATTTTCGAGTTCAATTCTGTGTTTATCGCCTTATAGCCTACTAGTGGTCAGATTTTTCATTCTGTTCACATACGTTATAACTGTGAAGCAGATAGAAGAGTATATACTGCAGTTTATACGCGATATCAGATTGGTTGGCTTTTTAAGCCCATTTTACAATTATATAAGCGTAATTGTAAGTGGTTGTAGTCATAAGAATTATCCAATCACAATCGAATATTCTTAAATTTGATTCTGATTGTCAATTTTTGCAATTACGCAACCTCTCACAAATACGTTTACACAATTGTAGAATGGGCTTTATTTCTTTCGCAGCATTGTATAACGAAAGGCGACAATTATATATCACTTATGTCTATACTATTCCTTTCACTGTTCTTGTTGTTGTTTTCTCGCATTGTATCTGGGGGGCTTAAGAGTTATTAAAAACTCAATTATATTGCTCTACTAATAACAAGAACTTCAAATATTTGTTCCTTTTTAAGTTGTAAACAACTTAAAAATCACATTTTTTAATTATATCGTTGTAGCAAATAAGCTATATGTTTTATTGTACTTATTGTTTCTTCATACTTCCTTCAATAATTCTTTATATTAACGTTTCAAATAAAAATGTACGAAATAAGCAATTAAGGATTATCATTCAAGCACATTTAATTGAGCAGCCAGTATGATATTTCTACAAGTGTGATAGCTTTACAGCAGAATATATCAATCTACGATATTAATGGACAATGAGATTTTCTTCACTTCCGACGCGACCCCGACCGTCTCTCCCCTATAAAGTTGGTCATGTGTACATATGTGTGTATGTACGAATCATTGCGAAAATAAAACGAGGCAAAAGATTTTGCGAAAATATGGAGAATACATGAGAAAGAGACACTTACTCTCCAGGCGGGCCATGTATTAAATGCGTCATGGGGTTACAGTGCAGTACACCTTGCAATTTGTGGAAGTTCAACACATACACATGGGTGCGACTAGCAGTTAGTACGTGAATCTTTTGAATAGCATGTAGCACGAGAGGCTGATACTAGGTGCCAGTCCACCTTCCGACATCATATACTCTGTAAATATAACAACGCACATGACCCTCTCACGTAAAAAACGCAAGACGTGAATATATATTCGTTTGAGTTTATTTCTATCCTTTTTCGAGATACGGATAGAAAATAATAAACGCGCGCGAAAAATAACGCATGTCGTATTATACTATCTCATAGCAGCGTAAACTAACGAATTCGATTGGACGCATTACTGCGCATTAATGCATATTAAAGCCGTTTTAATCATTGATTTAATCTGAGTGTTAAAGTGAAATGTAAATATTTCAAATTATAAAAAATATATTTTTTTTTATTTAACAGCACAATAAAAGAACTTCGAAGATCCGTTTCCTTTTAAGTTGTAAACGACTTAAAAATTACAATTTTTCAATTATAACGTTGTAGCAAATAAGCTACATATTTTATCTGGACTGTTTAATCTTTTTTTCTATAGTAAAAAAAAAAAACGTTTTAATTATACATGGTATAATGCATTTTAGTGAGAGGATACAAAATTTCTAGATGTTATGATTAGACTTAATATTTTATAGCTAAAATGTTTGATAGATTTAACTATAAAAATTTAATTAGTATTTTCGGTTAGATCTATACCACTCCTAGTTATATTATAATAGACATTTCTTTTTACTAAAGTTATGCTGACCTAATTGTAAATAAATTTCGTATTATTAACAAATTCTGTGTAACAAGAAGGAATTAATTATGTATTCATCCGATAATTTCTAGAAAAATTTTGATTTGTTCATTTCCAATGGACATATTTAAATTTAAATGGACATTGATTAAATCAAAGTTTAAATCTATCAGATTTATAATTTATACAATCAGTTTTTTTTTATAATGTACTTTCACAAGATCTTGGCGATCTCTTCTACGAAAAGAAAATTTTAAACTTTTTCCAGGTAATAAATATATCTTATTAATGTATCACATAACGAATGCGATAACGTTGTGTATTTTTACAATTTCATACACTCTTTCAAAGTTAGTAACACTATTGTTGAATAATATTGTATTCTTAGTATAATAATAATTATATTACTTGCTAAAAAGAAATGGAAAAATTTTGTAATTATTATATAAAGATCGAGAGGGAACTGTTTGTTATTAATTAGAAAAGGAGTTACATAGTCGTCGTATCTTTATGTAAAACGCGTCCAATTGTTACTTAGCGAAGGTACATGTTAAGCTATGAATCACGAGCTTCTATAGGTCAGCATTATACCATGACTCATTTATTCGCGTAACGTTATAGGATTATTAAATGATGAATTTACTTTCGTAACAAAGTGACACTATAGCATACGGAATATTGGAAAGTATTCAATGGTATATTGTTACGCATCATCATGTGTAATGAGATGTTATTAAGAGGGCATTACGCTTAATCGCAATTACGCAGTTACGAAGTTAACCGTAAATGTAAATGAACGAATTTCGCATCGGGAATAACTGATTGTGTTTTTAATAATGCGCGATGTTTTCCCACGAAGCGAAAATTTAATAACCCGGTTATGCATAGATGCATCAATATCTGACAAATTGGTTCGAATTGCCAATGTAATAGCTGTGCGTTGTGTAAATAATAAAAATAGTGTGATAAATATTTTGCGCATGAATAAAATAAGCAAGTGGCACTAGTGATGCAGGCATCAGCATGCTTACAAGTATTAACTATTACAGAATATCATTTATCGTTGCTGCTGATTATGAGAGCATCTAATTTGCGATTTAATCGTCGTGACAGTTCATTTTTGTACATTGATTACAACTATATATAGCAGAGATTTTAATCTATCTTCCTGTACGTTACTGCACGTGAACATTAAGAAAAATGCCTTAATTATACCAGCAAGACGTACATATACATATTTGATGAGACCAATCATAATTTCTGATTATCATAATTACACTCGATATTTTGTAACGAAAACATTTAATAGGCTTAATTAATAAGAATTTGATTAGTATTTTCGGTTAAATCTATATTCATTACATATTCTTTCATTAAAAAAATATTATGACTTTCAAAATAAATTTAAAAATTTATTGAGAAATTCTGATATATTTAACAGGAGTTAATTATACTCATCTGGTAATTTCAAGAAAAATAATGTTAAAGTTGTATAGGCTTTAATGATAGAAAAGCTCTATTCGTTTATTTATCAATAGACATGCTGATTAAAATCTAACAGATTTCCAATTTATGCAACCAGACTTATTCCGGTGAAAGGCTAACGAGATCTCCGATGTAATTAGAGTTTACGGAAATCTTTCACAATGAACAAAACGTCGATTGCAACGAAAAAGTGGAAGACGCCGATTTCACGATTCGCATATAAGCAAGCCAGGCGACAAGGTTAATTCTCCCTTATTCTCCAACAAACCTCCAGTTAAATTCAACAGTCTCCATATCGGCTAATTGCGAAAGTGCGCGTATCATCACGTTAAATTTAAACCGGAAATGCGACTGCGGCGTTCCGCGGTACTCGTGCTACTTTTCCTCCACGCTTCTGCCGCATTCCTCTTCGCGACGCGGATAAATTTATCCTTCATTCTCGACGACAACGCTCCAATCACAAATCGTCCTCGATCGTCGTCGATTAGACGCAGCTTGCATTTTTCGATTTTTCTCAGCTTTCGTACTCTTTCCTTTCAGCCTCTCTCTCTCTCCCTTTCTCTCTGTCTTTATTTTTATTATCTGTATATCTTTATAATCAACGAAACAATTTGTCGTACATACTCGATGATCAATCAAATGATTATGCACATCGTTCATCCATTCTTACTTTTATCCACCGATCGTTTTCATTCAACCAAACTTTCGCTTCTTCCCTGCTAATCGAATCGTGTCGATTAATCAAATTCTTATTTTAAACACCCCTCTTTCCAGTGGGATAATACTTTCGTGTTTGCATCGTAAGTAGGATCAGAACGATCTGCATGGAATCCTCTTCATTATCAAATCGAATCGTGTTTGTTAACGAGATTGACTCGCATAATTTTCGTAATTCTCTTCTTCTCCAATACTGATCTTACTTCATGTGTCTCAAGTAATTGTGCACAATACTGTCGACCACATCTACGCATTTATTATCGCCGATAAACACGCTCGATCTTGCAAAAATGACTCGAATTATTTGTCGATCTGTAGAGTGCGGCGATCCACGGAAAATAGATTTCTCCTTCTTCAATCTGTTCTCGTCGGTTGTCCAGCTATTACTCTATCGAGAATATCCCCCCCGAGGATCGCGTCTTGCTCGTAAAAGCGATAGCGAGACATCATCATCGGAACGGTCTTTGTTACGAATGAGAAACATGATGATCGTCAGACGAAGCCCACCAGAGAGATGTACGTCGATGATGAGTCTGTCATAACAAAAGGTATCAACGCGTCGGTGATCTTGAAATTACAGTCGAACATCCAATTTTCCGTCACGGTTCGCACCAATCTATTATATTCTAGAACATTTTGAACGATGGCTTTATTATGTATAAGAAAGTTTAAGCAGAAACTCTTGTCAATCGGATCAAGCGCCAGAATTATCAATTACTCTCGAAACGAATTGTTGCGTTCCTAAGAACAATCCAAAGGATTATCACAATATTCCTTATCATTGATCACAGGATAGTGCAAGATGTCCATATCCCATTGACAGAAAAATTTACGTCGGTAGCAAGCTCTAGATATCGTATCACTGATTCACGTCGCGTGCTCCAGAAATATCCCGGGAAACTGAAATCGCGCTACTCGGCGATCGATCGACGATCCCGAGAGCCGGTCGAGCGGAAATGCAGGTTGTCGCGACCTTCCGGCTATGATTCTTGAGGGCCAAGAAGGCACACTTTGGCAAGACTTCGCGGCGTCTCGAAAATAGCAGAACGCTCTTCTCTTCCTCTCTCTCCTTTCCTTCCTCTCGTTCCTTGCGTGCGCGGAATCTGGTGCCGTCACAAGTTTCTCTCTAGGGTTCACTGTGTGTCGTGCGCGTATTCCACGGAATTCACGGAATCGAGGTGCGATCCTCGCTAAAAGGGAAACGGACGATGGAAGAGCGAGCGAGCATCATTAGGAACGGAAAGATGTAAACGAGCGTGGTTAGAATTCGGCGATGACGACGAGAGACCTGGACCAGCTGCAAGCTTTGCCGAGCGTAACGTCACGTCACCACGGTATCGCTTTGCGCGATAGACTGAGAGAGGCGTGCGCGGCGCGCGGCTCACCCGATCGAGGAAGAGCGGCGAGGGGATGTCTGGCACGTCGGAAGAAACGAGAATGTAGCGAAGGCAATGCGTGTGTATGTGAGAGAGAGACAGATTCACGCTTTCTCTCTCGATGGAAGCAAAATCCTGACGAGAGCGATGGAGATGGATAACCTCGATAAGCGATAAGGGGGTGAAGACGCCATTGTCAAAGGGTGCCACAGAGGGAAATGCAAAGGGAAGGGAAAGACGGTGGACGAGAGCGATCGGAATAATCGGAAGGAGACAAGTGATTCTGCTGAGGGAAATAAGAAAGGAATAAAGGGTGGAAGGATATATATATTGGTCGAGTACACGCGTGCGCGTGTTCATGTGTACCTGGTGTACACTGTGAAACCGCTGGTCAGGGAAAACCCGGGTCGGGGGTCCAATCCTGGGAACTATTTCAACAAAATATAAATATCTGTTTCGCGAACGTTACAACCATTTATTTATTACATGAATTTACTTACTGCATGGAAAGAATGAGAATTTCGTCTCTCTTTAAGACAACGTACGTACGCGCGCATGAAACAAGAGCGAAATGGAGCTCTTTCCCCGATGATATTAATTGTTTTAACAATGGTTTTAGGTAAAGACGAGCGCGTGGCGAAAGTCGAGTCCCAATGAATCGGATTTATCTTGCGCAATAACTATTTTTTTTTTACGATCAGCTAAAACCTTTCCGATAAATGTTAAAGGTATCATGCCTGGGGGCAATGTAGTTTACAACATGGAAGTATGTGTTTGTTTTAAGTCCAGACCATCGACGAGGCGTTCGAGCTAAAGCCCTGTCACATGCCCTACGGTAATCGCCGACTATCGATAAATTCTCCGCTTTGCTGCGAAACGGACGTCACTATCGCTGGCTTCTTTCTCTTTCTTTCTTTTTCGCTCTTCTCTCACTCTCTCTCTCTCCCCCTTCCCCTCCTTCCTCCATTACAGTCGCAACAGGCGAGATTAAAATAGATTCTGTATTTCATCCGTAAACATGACAAGCGTCATTCTGCATACAAATTTTGCATTTAGCTGCGAAAAAAAACTAGAACCCATTTTCGACCGGTATTCATAGCCGATTCTTGTATTTAAGACTATCTTAAGTACAGTCTTAAGATGTCATAAATCAATCAGAGAATTCCGTATTAGTTTTAAAATATTATCTAACACGGTCTTAAAATAAGAACCGAATATAAATATTGATCTTCGAGACTCTTCATTTTTTTAATTTTACCAATCAAGAGAGGATCGTCCTTGATGGCAGGATCTCAAAGCGAACGCTCAATGATTAATCACGAAAACGGTGGAAGCAGTGTGAGAAAACCTTCTTGCCCCACATTCGTGAGTCGACTGCTCCCGTGAACCAGTGCACAGTCAGCACGCGTGAGTGTGTGCGCGCGCACGTGCAACCGAGTGCGAATGGTGTCTATGACCCATATAACACGCCCAAGCGTAACTAGGTCGTATACCCCTGTGTTCCCTGGAATAAATATAGGGTGTCCCACTCGAAAAAAATACGCCAGGGTGTATTGATTCGTGGGTGTCGTAGGTACACGTATATCGTCTACACAAAAATGTTGTTCCAGCGACACTGGAAAAGAAAGCACAACATCGAATAAATTTAGTGGATCATTGTGTGTTATCTAAATTAATTAAGCCCGAGGAAATATTTAATAAAATGATATTAATAATTAATATCGACAGGTAAGATTACACCTTTGGATAAGTCACGTTGAAGCGACATCCCGGCAAAAATAATTGAAAATTTTTCTCTACGAGCCAAGCTTAAATTGCAACGTATCGATCGCCTTAGACGACGTAAGAGACGTGTTGATTCGATTATAAAGGACATATTGTTCTACGAGGTTGATTCTATCAAGAGAGCGCGAGTGGGAGGCGCTCAGTTTACCGACGACAATATCCCGGTTACGCCGCGTAAATATTTTTCCTCCCAACTCTAAAGCTCACCCCTGTGATAGAAATCGATTGCAGGCGAGAACGACCGCGCGTTTACGCGATGCAAACGAGCGAGAGGGAGAAAGAAATGAATGCAATTCCTACCCATTCGCGGAAGGTTGAAGTTTATGACTAATTAGACATCCGATAATTTTGTCACAATTATTAACCGATAAAATATTTGTCGAGACAATTCTAGAAAAAACGCATCATTAGCAACGAAATTAACGTAATACTTAATTCTGGAATAAGAAAGGTAGATAGCTATAAATTTATACAAAAATCTTATCAGCTTTTTATGGAGGACATGCAAAGTCCCGAAAAAAAATGTCCCGAAAATTAAAAACTACGACAATGTCCCGAAAAGACATATAATCCCGAAATCTTAGATACACGAGACAATATCCTGGAAAGTTAAAATCCCGAAATTTAAGAAAGGTCATAATCCCGAAATTTTAGAAATGAGGCAATATCCTGAAAAGTGGATAATGGTAAAAACGGACATAATACCGCAAATAATGATAATCGATGTCTCATTAGCGCATTTTGCGTCGTAATATCTCTGCTAAAAAATAAAATACACAAAGACGACTTTCAAAAGTAACAAAGAATAAAACTATCCGTTCGCATTTCTAAAACTCAATTCATGAAAATTTTATCATTTTACAAACTGTTTGGCTATGTGTTGAATAAAAGCCAACTTCAATATCCAAACCATCTTTGATAAATCTGACGTAATCTATATCTATAATGGACTTTCAACAATAAATCGTTACCTAAGTTTTAGACTAGGGATAAAAAATCTTTTTATATGTTTAAAGTACATAGACGCAAAATTAGGAGATGGTACAGTGGACTTTATACCAATATCGAAAAAAGTTAAAGATTTACTTATTTTTCAACTCGCAGAGCTGTCATCTGACGTAAATGTTTCTTTAATACAAAAGTTTTATAGCTCGTATGGACAAAACGATATTGCACCACCCATCGGATTACATGAACAAACAATACTGAGTTTACGAAAGTAAGATTAAAATCTTAAAAAGATTTATATTGATCTGCAAATTACGTGTATATATATGCTTAACGAAGATTCAAAATGATAAGCAAAGCAGTAATTGTATTTAGTATTGTGCGCAGTAAGTTCTCGATCTTAGACAAGGATAAATGTATGCGTTTGAGTGAGTCAAAACAATAATGTAAGAAATGAATTAAAGATGTCATTCCAGCATCGCCAAGTAGTGGTATATTGCAGAAAGCCAATAATAATTAGAAAAAATCGCAATTAGTCAGTAACAAGTAATTAGAGAGAAATGAAAGTTATTAGATATTAGACTATCACATATTTTAAAAAGTCTTAATTATAATAAATCATAAGTAAATAAAACATATATAAATTTTTATTCTTAATCGTTCACGTTTGCCGTTATAGTTTATAATAATATGCTATCTGTGTCAAACCTTCTTTGGCTTAAAAAATGTTGAAGCAATAAACATCTTGAATGCAAAATTACTTTAAAAAAAAGATTCGATATTATTATTGTATATATCACTGTAAATATTCCACGTGATACCTCAGTCACAATAACGGAACACATCCATGTCACATTCCCCAACATGAAACGTCTCCATACAGCGGTGAATTCGCCGGTAGAGTCAGCGATTCCTAATTCCGAGCTCTAACCCAATTTCCGCGGAATGACCTAGGGTATAGATACGGGGAAGCAGGCAAAGCACAGGTACGGCAGGATATTCCGTAGGAGGCGTGAGGTGTATCCGCGGGATAGGAGAGAACGAGGAGCTTTAGAGGCCGTTCCGTCAGGAGAGGGAAAGTATAGGCGGAGGGAAGGGATGCTCCGTTCAGTTTTAGCAATACCAGTAACCAGTGCCAGTCCGATGCACCCCCTTGTAGCCATGGAAACGACCTACTCTCCCTGGACGGACGCGCATCGGGCACCCTCGTGCGCAAGAGTTTAACATTCGAATAAGGATATTTGCTCGGGCGCTCTTTGAACTCCTCCTCCTTTACCTCTCCTCGACATCTCGCAGCAACACTGTGACTTCGACCTAATCCAGACCAACCCTGTATTTAACACCGACTATCACCTATGGATAAATAATTAATATTCTGCTTGATTAACTGCGTCGCGAAATCTCACGGATCCAATGTGATCGTGGTACTGGGTCTCTGTTGAGGCCGAAGC
Source organism: Trachymyrmex cornetzi (assembly GCF_001594075.2). Classification (NCBI taxonomy): domain Eukaryota; kingdom Metazoa; phylum Arthropoda; class Insecta; order Hymenoptera; family Formicidae; genus Trachymyrmex; species Trachymyrmex cornetzi. Next base: position 894,639 of record NW_017300079.1, on the reverse strand, counting down.
CCTCGAGGCAAAGAAGAGTCAATGTTGCTCTTGCGAGCAACCTCTCGGTCTCTACATCTTAGAGATTTGTTCTCTGCTCTTGTTTATACAAAAGTCTGCAAAATTATAGAATTTTAGATGAGCGGCAGAACATATCAATCTACAGAATATATTTTAAAAGCAAAGACTCGATGATGCACGATACATATTTGTTTAAACCTGATGCGACTGTTTTACAACAATCATTCGACGCGACAACAGCTGTGTTTCGACCTTGTCTGCTCGCAAAGTGTGTAACGCATATCAAATGTTGTCACAAGACGAGACAAACAGTCTGCTTTCGTTCTAATTTGCAGACATGCGCGCGTGCGGCTCGCTCTTGGGACGAAAAAGAAAAGTCAGAACAGAACATTATATGGATTCCAATAAGATCGCGATATATCTTGATACACAGTTATTCAATTGCAATGTAGCCCATTGCCGAGTAAACTCGTAGCAAGTTTCCTCCAAAATATACAGCTGAGAGTTTAAAAATTCGAAACATCTCTAAATTGTTCCTTCTATGAAACTGAAGAGCAGAGATGACTAATGCGCGAATTGGCACGGAATATTTTGTGGGGATGCTTTCAAAAAAGGAAACAGTCAAAATATAAATGCGATCTAAAATCATTTCTATTCAGGTCACCCGTTATAGCGATCAACCGGGTACCGACCTGGGTTGCTGAACCCTATGGCCCATATATCGGCAAATAGGTCAAAGGATAAATGACGAAGATGTACGGGGCTCATCTCCTGCGACCAGGGCTGCCTTTGTGGAAATCCGTTTCTGGTTTTATGAAGAACTTCATGTTTCCGTCCGATCGTAAATAGCGAGAGAACCTGTCATCATTCTAAGTAAAAAAATTTCGTCAGAAATTAAAGCAACAAATAAAATATAGATGCAAGTTCGGTGGATGTCACCAAGCGAGCTTTGATGTTTTCACTGAAATTTTTGCAAAACACAAGTTTCACGAGGAATCCTTTTGGCTTTCAGCTTAATCAACGAGTAACGACTGTACTTTCTATTCCGTAAGGATTAAAAAACAATTCGTTTTGCCACGTTCCAATAACAAATGTGAGAAGAGATTATAAACAACATGTGGAGCATGAATGTGCTGTTCATGTCTCTTTTCTTCGACAATTTTCTATGACAAATGAAAAGCAAACAGAAGTTTCTCATAAATAACGCAAACCTCGGATGATTCTATTGAAATTTCACAAAATCTAGCGTTCCTTGAAGAGACAATTTATGAGCAAAACAAAATGTCGTCCTGTCAATAAATTATATTCTCGGATAATTGGACAGCAGTAAATATATATTATAAATTGCAATATAAAATACACACACATCTCTCTCTCTCTCTCTCTCTCTCTCTCTCTCTCTCTCGCCCTCCCCTTTTCTTTTTTCTTTATAAATTATTTTCATTGCATTTTGTATCATGGTTGCTTCATTCTGTATTTTCTTAGAGGGCATAGTTCTAATAAATGCTCTATTTATCTATCTATCTCTTCTTCCTTCTCGCTTTCTTTCTCTCGTTACATTTACATATTACGTTTTAGTTATAGTGTTATCTACATATTAGGTTATTGAAATTATTTTTGTGGATTAAAATACTGTTGTATATTTTAAGGGAACAATATAAATTTTATTTAATTAAAATAAATATTGTTAGCATTACAATTTGGATCTACCTTATGATTTACACCTTTAAAATTCAGATTACTACCACGAAATTTTTCGAACCAGCAAATTTTTCGAATAATTCTTTCGCCAACAGAATTTTCTGTTGAGAAGGCAGCGTATTATTTCTATCTGACTGAGTTCTGTATTATGCGTATTTGTTATATAACAAATCAAAAGTAACAAATCATATTCATTTACGGTACCGACACATTTAATATCCCTATACTTATAAATCAATTTTGTTACACGTACTGGTGGCTTATTAAATTAACAAATTTTTTTCTCTCCATACGTTTAAACTACTAAGAGATAAAAATTTTATGATAATTTTAATATTATTCCAATTATCACAAGAAAGATTATTTACTTTGCGGTAAGAGAGAAATTTTTACGGACTGTCGGAGAAGAAGCATCGAAAAAAGAAGATCTCGGTTTTTCTGTTTGTTTTACGTTCAGGAAAATTCTGGCATTAGACGAAGATGTAATTCGAGTATAACGTTCTTTGATATTCAGGACCATACAATCAGCAAACGGAAGATTCAATCGCGCCTTCCATGCCGACCGATCGGTGGGTCGGCCGTTGGTTGGTCGACCGCTATTTATAATGGAAATATTTTCGCAACTACTTCTCTACCGCGCACCACTAGTTCGACATCGACCACTGCCCACATATTCATCGACGGATACACGTCTCGGCGCGCTAAAAGCGCGCCCACGATCTCTCGTGACGTCTTTTTCTTTCTCCTTCGGTCGTCTTTCCGCGTGTAGCAATCTTCGCTTACAATATGCGCTATATCACGTCAAATATTAAAATCAAAATTATACCAATTATTCCTAAAAACTGCGAGAATTGGACAAATCCCATTCTATCTTTTCCATGAATTTTTTCATCATTTTCTCTCAATCAAGATTTGCTCTTAAGATTATAATCGTATCAACACGATAACAGCGTCTCGCGAAAATTATCGGTTTATCGTAAAAATAAGCAAGGACAGAAGAATACGCAAATGCACTTTTATCGATAGGTATACAACCATCTTTGACGTCTTTACTCCCCCTCTACTCTTTCCTCGCCATTTCACGTCCATTCGCGGGAAATTATTAATCAGGTGATATTTATTAACGCAATCCATTGTGCGATCCATTTACAAGATTTCCTGAATACAAGATTTTCTCGTTAGCAGTCATTATAAAAATAACACTATACACTGTTAAATTTAGGTCCAGTTTCACAACTCATGGTTAACTCTTAACCGAAATTCAACTTGTTTCTCATCTTTTTCCAATTCTAAAATTGAAAAGAAACAATGAATAAGTTGGACTTCGGTTATGAGTTAACCGTCAATTGTGGAACTGGGCCTTACAGCGTCAAATTTAACCTAATATAAATCGCCACTGTTCCTACTCAATATACCGTTATTTTATAAACAATTTTACTAAAATAATGGTTAAATTTAACACTATGTCAATTTAATGCTGTATATGGTGTCAAATTGATACTATATAGTGTCAAACTTAACTATTGTTTTAGTATAAAATAACACTATATTAAGTATAGGAGCAGTGGTGTGACTAGGCTTCTCTACAGTCCTATTGTCCGCGTAACCGAGCGTGGTGACTTCTCTATGTCTGTGGTGTACACACTGATTGTACACAGTCATACGAGATCTACAGTTTAACGTTGATTCCGAACGACGATTTTGTTTAGAGAAGTGTACATGGCAAGGGGGTGATCCCGATTGATCACGGCTCGATTGGACACCACCAATCCCAGCGACCAGGTGCTTAGGAGCTTTGTAGTCTCAAGCGCTGTGATTGGCTCGTGTCCAATTGAGCCGTGTCCAACTGGGTGCCACCCCATGGCAAGGATACTCTCGGTGGTTTGCCATTGCCTGCTAAGAGGAGCTACGAGGGTACGAAAATCTCTCTCTTCTGCCTGGGATTAACCTGGGATTAACCTGGGATCTCTGGGATAGCTCGTACGCTGCCTGTTACGCCATGCTCGCACTCAGTGGTGACTTAATTTAGGTTAAATTTAATAGGGGAGCGAGGCTTTTTCGTCCATTTCTCTCAATGTTTATATTTCTAAACAGCAGATGTTGATTATTTAAATAAATTTTAAACAAATTACACATATGCTCTCAAGAACCAATCATGATTCTATAATATAAATATAAGCACGTCACTGCAAAGAGATATTGTTTGCTATCGTAAATTTTTGTATTACTTTGAAGTTGAAACTGACGGAATAGTCGTCCACCAGTCCTACTACCCTACTAACTAGATTTAACAGTATACGATCGCGTGTACGTTGGACATCAACAAAGTCAGTTTTTATTGTTCGAGTGGAAAATCGGTTTACTCCTATAGAGCAGAGTTCGGATATGATTATGTTGAATTTATATGGCCGCCGCGTCGTGCATCAAGAGAAAAAAAATGATCGAGAAAGCGATCGGTTGATGTGAAACATCACCTCGCGGCCGGCCACTCGGGAAGAATACACCGAAATTGGAACCAGGCGCGTGAAAAGGTATACGGTTTCTGTCGCGCACGGGCCACAGCGCGTACAGATCAATACCGGCCGCAAGTCGCCTCTC
>NW_017300079.1:879721-890306 GCF_001594075.2 Trachymyrmex cornetzi | reverse complement strand
CTCTCTCTCTCTCTCTCTCTCTCTCTCTCTCTCTCTCTCTCTCTCTCTCTCTCTCTCTCTCTCTCTGTCTTTTGTAAAATCTCCTAATTCGTTTCTTTTATGTCTTATACATCTACGCATTATACAGGTGCGACTTCTACATTGCTGAATCTTTGCATCATTGATAACGTAGAAAAACTGATTTCACAGGAGCAGCGTGACGTTTGTTTTTTATCGGCACATCTTATAGTATAAATATAAAATACAATAAATATTAATACTCGATTTTTTCACTTCCAGATAAGTTGTGGATAACTTTATCCAGGAGATATCTCCAGAGATGTAATCTGGAAGATATCTTCTGGATAAAGTTATATAGAGTGAAGGAATTGGGTATAAGTGTAATAACGTTCGATTGTTTGCACAACAATATAAATTGATATAACGATCAAAAATGAGCAAGTATAAGAGATATAAAAATAATATTTAAATATATTTAAGGACAAAGCAACTAAAAATTTAATACAAATTTTTGTACCCAGCAGGTGACCCACTGCGCATAATGGAGGAAGACCCTTCATCCGACTAATCAGAAATTGAGCTCATTTGCAGCGTGAAGGAGTCACAAGGTTTGTTCGCGTCGCATGCTCCAACGTGCTCCAACATGCTCCTGCCATAGTTCCTACTCTATTAAGTACATTGGAGGGAGTAGGAGCTATGATAAGAGTATGCGACGCGAACAAACCTATGTAAATTTCTGCAAATGAGCTCAAAATTTGATTGGCTGATAAATCCCCACTACTTCCAACCCATTGCGCACTCGCCGGAATAGGTCACCTGCCTAATTCCATCATGCAAAATTACTTCTATGCTCAATTTAAATTTTTTTTAAATTAATGTTTCATAATAAAGCATAGTTTGGCATGCAGTTCAATTCGAAATTCGAGGGTCATAAAATAGGCTAAAAAATGTGTTTTTGGGATGACTCTGTTTATTTAAATATGCACACGTAAAATACGTGTTAAAAAATTACTTCTCTTCCTCCCCCGCACAGATCGTGACTCCACCTGCCTATCCTCGACAGACTTTGATAAATTACAATACGCCACGCGATGGAATTCCCGCAAAAAGGTGGGGATATTGAAACGCGGTATGATTTAAATTTCCCTTCTCTTCCACGGCAAAGCGAGATATCCCGTGAGACATCATGATAGCGGGCAAATCATCAGATATCGTAGACCAGTGACTGACGAACTTGACCTTCACCTCAGCCTAGTACCTTCGATCGAGGAATCCCTTGAAGGATGATTATCAGAAGATACTTTAACTTATGTGTGTGTGTGTGTGTGGGTCTGTGTGTGTGACAGAATATGGTTCACACGTGACGTCGCCATACGTGGCCCACGTGCAGATTCCGATCGGCATGCCGTACCGATTTACGGAAAATGGGAAATAAGAAAGTGAAGAAGAGGTTGTATCGTGCGCTTGAAAAATCTGCATCTTCTTTCGACTGCCGAAATCCCGTAATTCGCCTTCTGACACGAGTACGTGCGCGCGTTGCGAATCGATCTGGCCGCGATTCAACTAATCTCGCGAGTGAGTCATCTTGCCTCGCTGTTGCCTTCGCTTCGCTCGCTTCGTCATGATGACCTTGAGAAACTAAAGACAATCGGCCACGCTTGCAGATTATCGATGCAATTCGTATGAACAGCGGATAGCAGGGCAATAGACGGCCGTTGTTCGCCAAAAGAAAAATATAATTTGTCATGACTGTTCGGGGATCATTTTAATTCTACATTTTCTTGTGTATTTTTCTTTATGGAAACCGAAAATTATCATAATAATGGTGCTCAAGGAAAAATTGAAATAGAAGTTGGTTAATCCTACTATGAATCAGTTCATACGATTGAATAACTGACAACAACTTCGTAACGATGTGAATAAAAGGATTTTATTCTTTATTTCAATGGCCGGTATTTATAGTCGATTCTTATTTCAAGACCGTCTCAAGTAATGTCTTAAGACGTTTATACAGCCCTCTGATTGATTCGTGATTTCTTAAGACCGTACTTAAGACGGTCTTGAATATAAGATCTGATTATGAATACCGGCCAATTACTAATTTTTCTTTGAGCATCATTATTATCATCATAATTTTCAATTTCTATGAAGAAAAATATATAAGAAGATATAGAAATATAATGAGTCCCGAACGATCGCGTAAAGATAAAAGTTATATCCCCCTTTCTTTGACTGCTCGAGCGGAAGCCATGCGATTCGGAAATAGAGGATAAGTCCTACAATGAGTCCGCAATGATGCTGGTAATAAATTTGCATCGCGAAATAGCGCGAGTATCAAGCATCAAGGAACTGAAAATCATAATGTTGAAAAAATCATTTTTGTATGTACATATATTTTCTATGCACGGAGACTTCTTATTTTGGGATCTTCAGTAAGTTCGTAATTGCATCTCTTTTTCTATATTACACAACGTTCTGTACGATGATATTGCTTTATTAGATTCTCACTTTTTATTGCACGAAATATGTTTGTCATCTATAAAAGTTGGCAAGTTCAAAATGGAAGACAAATTAACTTGTGACATAAACAAAGTTGTTTTAGCTGCAAACCATAGATATTGTAACAATAGTAATGGATTAATAGATAAATCGTTATTTATGCATTCTAGGATGACATTTCCTTAAGAGTTAGAAATACCTGACAATTATAATTATGAATAAAAAACAATGAATGTAAATATAGATGTAGATTTCATGTGCAGAATACAAAAATAAACGAAAAAAAAAACAAAAGTAACAAAATATAAAAATAATAGAACGAGATAGTAAAACAAATAATAGAACAAAATAAGCAAAGAAAAATTGAATAAAAAAATGAAATATAAGAAGGAAATGAAAAAGTCAAAGGCAGCAAAAATGAAATATGCAAAATTAATCATAACAAATATCAATTAAATCCGAATAAATAATAGATAGAATAACATATGCTTGAAATCAACAAGAAAAATAATTTCGTGAATAACTGGAATAATGTCATTCCATATCGTATTTTTATAGCGCTGCATCTAAAGCATTTTTTGTAAAACTCTATTCGGTAAAGAAAATACAAACATTGCTAGCCATTCTAATATAATACAAAATACTTCTTGAAGTTGAAGAATAAAATAACAATTGTGTTGAGACTAATCATACATAAATTATTAAATACTGTAATGCTGAACTAAAATAATGTTCGCATATAACAACGTTTCCTGAAATATATTGCTCCATAGAATTGTGACAAGAAAACATACTATAAATATAATAAATGTTACGTGTATGTAGTTAAATACACCACGGTAAATAAATATTTTCGACCACGTCATCGCAAACACGATTATCTTCCCTGTTTCGTACAAAATATAAAATATGCAGACATATTTTTAGATAACTTTTTACAAAAACAAAATTTCATGGAATCTATCAATACTATCTATACACCCTGAGATAGATATAAATTTTTAACGCTTATATATACACTCAGAAAGAATAGCTATACACTTAGAAAGAATATTTCAGGCGATGCAGTAGAATTTCCTCTGAGAAAAATCTCGCTCAGTTATATTCTGGAGGAAGGGGTTCCCCCGAGGACCGTACATGAACAGCGGAAGTGACACAACGTCTGACCAGGCGCACTTGTCACTACTGAAGCGTACGACTATAATGCCCTCGTATCACTCGCGCCGCGTTCGACTTCACGCTGAGTTACGCCACTCCGTCGTGGCGATTATTAGCTTCCGCGAAACGACGAGGTGACGCATGAGATTGGGAAGTATTAATTTATAATCTGACCGATTAAAGTGCCGCTGAAATCCCGAGACGTGCGGTCGCGGACTAGTGAAACGTTGATACTAACAAAACGCCCGGCGGACCGTTCGGTTTTGGTGAACGGTTTAAAACTATCGATTGCTGATCGCTAAAAAGGAAACCTCATTGCCATCGGTCACGCCACACAGCGATAATTTGTTTGATAACCGATGTGCCTTATGAGTATACTCGTAAGAGTCGAGGAGTTGATAAAGCAAATTGCACGTCCTCTCTTAAAAATTCGCGCCGAAAATCACGTCATCTTCTTGTTAGCCACTCACGACCTAAAAATGATCGTAGAGAGTATTAGCGAGTAGAATAAATACGTGCGCATTAACATGACGGTACTTCTATTTCAACGTGAAACATACGAGGGTAGGTGGTGAGAGAGGAAAAAGACGGAGGATCGTATAAATACTACTCGCCGGATTCAGCACGCGATGGCAACTGAGAAGGGAAAAAAGGCCTCGTCCCTGCAAAAGCATCGCCTACAGATCTCACAAAAATAAACCTTCGCCACATGCAGCCTTCATCCACGTGCACGCGAAGCCGGAACCACAATGTTACTAGGCGATTTACGGACACGGGGAAGGTTCGCGATTTATGACCAAGATTGCACGTTCTCTTCAAGTACTTGCGAGAGGATGGCATCCACCCTTCCTAAAATTTAGCGCGTCTCAAACTCGCCGAATGAGATCTTTTCATCACGGACATTCCACGTTCAAAACAACGGAAACAATTTTTCTCCAACAATTCACGAGATAATAAAGGTGTATATAATTTCATTTCTCATGAAATACGTCTGAAGAAAAGTGAATGACGAGATAACATATTCTGGCTCTTGAAGCAACACGCATTCCGTAGCTCTACAGTTCAACCCGAAAATACACGGAGAAAATTTTATATTTAAAATTACTATAATGTGTGGTAGTAGCTGCGGACTATCATGACAATTATAAGTTTAAATGTTATAGCTATTTTTTTTTTAAACAATAATGCAACATAATTTTTACACTTTTTCATAGTAAAAATCTTTTATTGCAAAATCAAAACTTGTTGAATAAAAGTTAGTATCGTAAAGAAGAAATAAGTAAAAAATATATACCTAGCAAATTTTGTTTGCGTACCATAGTAAAAATTAATTGTTTTCATGTTAGAATATAGCTTAAGCACTGGCTTTTAACAAAAATTACTTTATTTATGTGATAAAAATTAGTATTACCATAGTAAAAGTTATGTTGGAATCATGTTGTGATGGTCCATCGAAAATACGAGCCATAGTAAAGTGTAATTTAAAATTGTATTAAAACTTAATATAAAATTTTCTCTGTGTAGGACTCTTATCTCACTGTTATATCATTTAAGGTCCTGCCGTTGTGATTATTGTTTTCAGATTATTACTAAACGCAACATCAAATAAAAGGTCAAAATTTGCGTATTTAATTGATGATTTCTGTCTCCCCCTCCTCTCCTCCCCCTCCCTACCCCCTCTCTCCCTCTTCTCGACATACTGATGGAGCAGAGGAATCAACAGTCGTATTCAGTGTTAAACACAAGTTGGCAATAGGATCCAACTCCCGAAGGGCTGCACCCCCAAAATTAGAATCACTCTCTCTCTCTCTCTCCCTCTTTCTCTGCCATGTTGGAAACCTAGCAACCGTGCACACCCGCAACCCTTTCTCCATAAAAAGAGCGATACGTATTCGCATCACTCGCGCGTCTACGGCCGTGATACGTGACGTCGCCGCGTCGGTGGGAGGATAGCGACCGGAGGGAAATGAGTGGTAGTGGGGTAAAGTCATGAAAGTAGGGCAGTAGTGCGGTAGAGCAATCAATAGAGGTTAGATCATGGAAGGGTAGACCGGGTAGACGAAGGACGAGGAGAGAAAGGATATGAACTGGAGTGCAAATTTGGTGACGCGCATGGAAGTGAAAGAATGACAAGAGGAGAGGCTAAACGAGATGTTCCCTTCCCTCTCCCTCAAATTCATTAATCCTTATGAACCGCTAGGAACGAGTAGCTTCGTTTCGCAAAAGTCTCACAATAACATGATTCTTATAACATTACGGCTGTGATATAATTTTGGATCCACGTAGTGACAGTAATGTTATATACATATCGCAACTATTATTGTAAAATTTGAAATTATTGATATTCTCGAAAGTTCTTCGAGATGATTCACAATAAAATATCTTAAACATTATACCTTTAATAAATATAATGTTACATTTTTATTGCACCATCCTTAGGTTTTGTAACCTTAGGTAGGAAATAGTTTTTTAATTAATAAGATTTAGTGTCTTCTGCATATATTCTAAAATTTTCACTTCAAAATTATTACGGTGTGTCTAATAACAGATGATGACAAGTATAGAGCAGTTCAAAGTGTCAGATTTAAATCTGATCTATCTGGAGTAAATATCACGTTGCGAAATAATGTATAACGCATAGAATTCTGGAATTGAATCGTAAATCAATTTTGATCTTTCAAAAGAATCGGTCCTTTCGGTCCTTCAAAGATCTCATTCATATACGAATATTTAAAAAGTATATCTATATATATAGGAACAGAAAAAATCACAATATGAAAAAATGCTAATATGAGTCAACACTGGTTCTTAATGTGCATGTAATTTATTGACAGAATTATGACATTCCTACTTACAATATGCATACGTTCGATCCCTCGTTCGGATCTTCTTCAGTGTGTAAATTAATGTCGTAAGTTAAATGATCAAATTCAGTTGGCAATGGTTCGTCAATTTTCATAAATTTGTCAAGCTAATATATGTTTGATTTCCAAGCTTCAATGCGGCCAAACTCTCATTAAATTGCCAGATTTACTATGTGATATAAAATTGTATAAGTAATGTTATTGCGTTGAAATTTACAATTTGATTTACATGATATTCCGCCTTAAAGCACATATTAAAGATGTTGTCAGCCGCACGTTACAAGTTAAATGCGGATTGATTACGAAACAATGAACAAACTACACTATATTAAACTAAAACAACATTAGGAAACATTAGAAGAAACGGAAAGAGTTTATTACAGTTCTGATCGTACAATGATCGCACTCACATTTATCACAGATCTCATTTTTCAACTTGTGCAAATTTTATCAGGAATATACATTTATTTCTGATAAAATATAGACATTAATTTATTATTTCGACTTCGAAAGAGCACCGAGGAGATACTATTAAAGACAGCCGGTCTTACGGAAGTTGGCTGTTAAAATTTAAGTGATTAAGAATAAGAAACTGATAGTATATTATTAATTTTATTATATCTTAATTTCGTGGACACGTATATATGTATATGTTAAACTCAATAGTATAATACTCGATTATTTAAAATTTTGATTTTAATGTTATCGTCAAAGTTTGATTATCAATAGAAATGATAACTGTAAAAAACAATTTTGCGGCAATATATAAGACATAGAATTACAAGTATGCAAATATGTTTGTGCAGCATTTATATAATAACAAATCATGAATTTAATAATGTATTATCCAAATATTTATGTTAATCGCAAATTTAATTCAATTATCGATAATGTTATTGTTCTTCAATTATCTTCTCCAGACCCCATTGATAGTCACGAAAGGACCTGCCGTCTTTAATAAAATAAATCTCGTCGCACAATCGAAAGAATAGAGAACGAGGAACAGAGAATAAGAATTTCAGCCTATCAGAAAGCATATACCGTAAAATATACAGTTTCCGATAGGTTGAAATTCTGTTCTACGTTCCTATTCCTTTGATTATGCGCAGCCCTTCAAAGACACAGAGCATATAGACTGCGCCATCCATGTGTAAAATTGATCGATAAAAACGAGAGAAATAGGAAGCGAAAACGGCCAGTTTCTATCTCATTCTCTTCAACCAATCACAATGTGTTAGAAAGAGAAGAAGATTAACCGTCCTCACGCATCCTCTATTCCATTTTTGTCGACTACATTTGATACACTATTTCGATACGAGCAGCGCAGTCCATGCTCTATATTTCTGGTCAATATACATTCATACAATTCTGAATCCCGCAGCCTAGCACGATCATATCATCGTAACAACTCTTTCAAAACGAACAATACGAGCCAATGTATATCCTTTTGAAATCACGGCAATTAAATCGCAATCGCAGAAACCTTTATATAAATCCATATCCGGGACTACAATGAATTGGTAGTCGATGAGTCGGAAGTGAGTCTGAACGATAGTCGGTCAGTCGAAATACTCGGAATTGGTCGAAATCGATGAATTGGTGGAATTGGCCAACGGCCAAGACTATCGACTCATTGTAGACCCGGGCCATTGTTTTCGCAATGTTTTGCGAAACATTCTTCTTCAGTTTCTCCCGTTTCTCTTTCCTCCTATGCTATCAACAGCGACACTATACTATCATGATACGCCAAGAATTACGAGAAAACCCAAGGAACCGATGCCTTAATTTCGAGAATGACGATGAGAGTAGATCCGGAATTAGAGCAGGTCTCATTCGACGTCCAAAACAAAAGTCGAGCGAGCTACTATCAAGCATTGCATTATACATCTGTGAATCGTGAACCGTGTGACATGTCTGTCCATTCGTACTTACAACGGGAAGCGATTCGAGGAACTTGTGCACGTCTCACGCGATTTACGCCAGAGAGAGAGGTTATGACGCACATGCCGATACCACGACGCAACGAGATCGGACAGAATGAATATTGAGACGAGGAGCATCGACTGGTCGGCAGGTGATGATCATTTTCGAGACTTCCTATCCAGTTTTGAAGTCAGGACGATTACCGGATAGGTAATTACCTCTCAGCGATAGCAGCAAAGTGTTTCCTTTGATAGGGGGGGGGAAAAGATTCCCGGAAAAGAAAGAATACAAGCATGACATCACGCACGATATCGACTCGCGGTTCGTCCTTCCTCAATTACGTCTAATCGCAATCAGTTACAGAAAAGCACGATAATGTTACTCACCTGACTCCGCGCACATCCTCGCCGTAACTTCACCATTCCGGCAACTTTCATCGCGTTCGACAGCGAGTATTGTTGTCCTCTACTTTTTTAAAACCGCTAAACCGATCACTAATGCTATCTGTCGACAATTGAACGAAGAGTGAAAATTGCCGAGAATCAGCAAGAGCTCTCGAGACAACATGATACGTCAAAATGTTCCTAGGCTTAAAGGCTAAGTTGCAAATTGGCGCCAAATTTCAAATTTTAAATAAACTTATTTTATTTTAATAAACATTATTTGATTCATTATATATTTTGTTGCTATTATAAAATTATTTCATCGTTTTTTAAAATTAAAATCTTTATTGAAATTCTATCAATTGGGATAAAAAAAACAAACGTTCTTTTAAATAAATGGTGATACTTCCTTTATTTATACTTCTACGATATACATGTATTTTCTTCTTTTAAATCCAATGTCTATTATTATATTTAATATGTTGAATTAATAGACATAATTTTTCTAATATTTATTTTTAAGTATAATTAACTTCTAATTATATTTTTTGCAAATATATTTACATTTCTGAATTTTTTAGTCTTATCTCTATATCATGAACAAATTTAATAAATAGTAAAATTATATATAGGTAATTATTTTTTAATATAAAAGATAATATAATTTAAGATTATTTTTATTCAGATTGTAAAAAATATGTATTTTAGCGATATGGGAAACACAGGATAAGGTCTATTTATTTCCTTAAGCCTGTTTTACAATAAGGTCGCAAGCCGTAAACCGTAAGAAATTAACCAATCGTAGTTGATTATTTTTGTCATATCCAACTGTGATTGGCCAATTTTTTACGACTTACGACTTGCAATCCTATTGTAGGACAGACATTAAGGATTATTTATACAGGCCGTAAACTTACGTCATAATCTATAAAAATTCGCCAATCACATCGATTATTCCCCACTTACATGACTGTGATTGATCAATTCTTATAGATTACGGCATAAGTTAACAAATTAGGGCCTATATAAATGATCCTTTACTCTATTTCACTTGCTAAATACAAAAATCATAATCAGAATTGTCTTATTCTTGAAATACTTGTTTTCACATTTTAAACAAAAGAAAATAATGATTCTTAGGAGCAGTTTCACCAACGTCAGTTAACTTAATCGGCCGTTGACCGACCAATCGCATTTGCTGTTTAGTAGAATCGACCAATTGATGGTTGACAGTTAATCACGATTAAGCTTGATCGGCATTGGTGGAACTGGCCCTCTATGTATAAACCAATCACATTGACGAATTTTACGACAGTGGCAAAGCTGCTTCCATATCCATAATTTGGATACAGTTGACAGTAGTTGGATTGAAATCACATCCATTTTCGATGCTACGACTTTAATAGGTCTGTTCGCGTTGCATGAAATCCCCAAATATCTTTGCACTTAAAATGAGATAGATATTTATTTGGCTTTGAAAAGAAAGAAAGCGAAGATGCCGATTGCCAAAAGTGCGAGCAACGTGAACAGACCTAATGTCGATAACGTAGTTCACCTCCATTTAATAAAATGGATGTTGGTGCCGCTGGTGTGCGAAAGTTCCTAGGAATTCCGAGCCATGTCGCCATGTCACGAAAGAGACCGGCATGGCCGCTCTCAGGAGTCTCAGGTTTCTCTGTAGTAAAACGAAACGAAACAAGACGAAAGGAAAGGGGAGGAGGATCGAGTAGTCCGTGACAATCGCGCGTGCGCAGCGGG
>NW_017300079.1:837866-878550 GCF_001594075.2 Trachymyrmex cornetzi | reverse complement strand
TTAGGACTAGGCACTGGTAGGCACCTAAGGCACCAACTACCAAGCATCCCGGATGCTTCGTTCGTTAGCCATGTTTTACAGTCAAATATGGTCAGTGAGCTCGTTGTGTGAAAATGCGTGCCACGGATATGAGAACCGATCTGTCGTGTAAACGGCTGCGACGACGACGGTAAGGACGGGCCGGTGCGAGAGCGACTGAGGGCGACCTGGGCGACGACCGGACGGACGCGAGTGGCATGCGCTCGCACCTCCGGCGGAACATCGCTTGCGCGTCCGACGACGGTGGTCGTCCTCGGAAGCGGTGCTGCTGATCTCAACGGTCCCCGAGGCCTCTCCTTTACTCTCGACTCCGGTCTCGACTCCGAGCGCGCCGCGTCGGAGCCTGTTTGTCTGACGGACCTGCTGACAGAGCTCAATGGAGCCGCGTCCTTTCACCATCCTGCTGGCTTTGTTGTTGACAACGCTCGCACGAGGTGAGTCCCTTCAACTCGCTCGCTTACACTCCCGTATCCCGCGTATTTCTTTTCAGCGGCATGTCGCGATTCTCTATCTTCTCTTCATCGTTCTCTTGTCGTATTAATTTAGTCTGATCCTTCAACAATGTAATACATCATTAATAGACACGGTTGTGTCTCGCGTCAAGTTCATTCTATAACACTATTTAGAGCCCTATTTTTGAAAAGAAACGTATACGAAAAACTAGAAAAATACTGTAGTATACGTTACGTATGTCATAATATTTCCTTGATAAACCGTGTGACCTTAAGAATAGAAAATAAATAAAAAAAAGATTCATTTTTCTTCTCGTCGCGAGGGATTCTCGAGTCATTCCTGGAGACGAATTCGATTTAAACGCGATGACATACCTCGCTCGTTGTTTATCTGTTGTTTTTCATTTGAAATTTCAGTCGGGACTCTTCGGGGAAATTTTCGCGCGAATGCATTTGTATAGAGAAAATTCCGCATCGTTGGACCGGGAAAGCGATCGACCTGTCAACGGGCGCGCGACGCGATGGTGATGCTGATGTGATGGATTTGCGAGGGCATTTTCTCGGCCGCAAGTGCAACAATAAATAGAATAGGATCGATAGCCATTGAAAATAAACGTGACTATCTTCGTTTCGGCTATATGTACATTGTACGTACATACGTACGTACGTACATCTTGCACTTGGTCGGGGCGGAGTAGGCGTACGCAGAGAGAAAGAGAAAAGCGAAACAAAGTGCGCGAAGAGCATGCAATTGATACGAAATACAGAAGGTTCAAAGCTTCAATTTTTATACCTTTCATTCCCGGCTGCGGAAGAACAGACTCGTGTTCGTTTCGCAATTGTAACTTTTAACTTCGATTTATTCGTGTTTTTTTCCTTTGTATATTAATTTCATTTGTTTTAAACGCAATTGAAAGGAAACGAGCTTAATGATCGCAAGATTGAAGGCGGATGTGCGGAAAAGCGAAACGAGATACGTATTGTGTCTCGTCCGATTCGTTTTTTCTCATCACTGAATCGATATCTCTCAATCATATTTTTCCATACAATTGGTTATATATATTTTGATTGCGTTTTAATGCCTCTTTTAAAATTCTAGATTTGTAATTATTGACAAATAGCAAATTCGATTGAACACACTCAGTATGCACTATTAAAATCGTGATACATAATTTAACGTAAAGATGCGTGTTTAAAATAAATATATACAGATAAACCTCAATGCATTTTATTGTGCTGTTAAGTAAAGTTATGTATCTTATAATTCGAAATAATTGCATTTCTCTTTTAGACTCAAATTAAATCAGTATAAAGCGGCTTTAATATGCACTTGTGCGTCCAACCAAATTCGTTAAAAGTCAATCACTTTTATAACTTTAATAAAACAATTTTTTTTTAATCATATGATCAATGATTTAATCATATTATGATTAATGATATCAATAATATTGAAATCCATTTAGTCTAAAGAGATTTAAAATATCAATTAAGAAAAGTCAATATTTTTCCCAAGAAAGAGGTAAAGATAAAGAAATATAATTATGCAGAAACAGACTTTACATCAACATTTCAATAAAAAGTAAAACTGTCTTATTTGTTTTTTAAATAGAATTTTTCCCTCAAAAACCACATGCCCTCTCTTAAAACATTGTATACATGTCTTTTTATAACTAGTTTTGTTGATTACTGAAAAACAATCATTTTTTAGTGGAGCACTTCTGAACATTTACCGCGAAATCAAATGAGATCAGAAATATAACATTTCGACGAAATTGAGAAAAACATCGAGGAGAACACACAAGAATATAAAATCTTTCGTTTGTTTTTGTAACAGTTTCCTAAGAATTCTCTTATCAAATTCCGAATCGATTTGCTGCATTTTGTCTTTAAATAAGTCTTTACTCGCGTATTCGAATCGCATATAAAGCGATAACTTGGACTCATCGCAGGGCCTACTATTCAGACATTCTCGAAAAAATGATATATTTCTAGCACCTATAGTACCGTTAGTTTTTAAATAATTAAAAACGGTTTAAAAATTAATTGTTGATTTCTTCGCTTGCTCGGTTTCTATTTCGGAGGACGAGAACTTTTTCTTTCATTTAAATTTCATTTTCATTTAAATCTTATATTTTAAAATTGTTATATATGATTTTTAAACCGTTTTTATAGCAAATTTATTCCTGTGGCTTCAATATAGTAGATGTCTAAGTGAATATTATACATCCCTAAAATTTTATTAAAATCGGTGACCAGAGCTGGATTTTCCTTGTAAGCGCTAACTGATTAATTTTCTCTGGTGAACGCGGCAAATGATTTTGATCATTTCATCCTTGTTATTTATCAAATGTTGAACAGAACAAGTGTTGCACGCGAGCGTTATGAGCAAGAAAGTGAAGAAAGAATGAAAATAAAGAGAGAAAATACTACCACTCTTGAACAGGATTTTCATTTTTTTTTTTTCAAAACTGGCTTAATTTTCAGTCTCTTCGAGTAAGATTTCACTCCACGAGATGTGGAGAGTGACTAGGCTGTTGATTACTGAAGGAACCACTGGTATGATCCAGCCTCTCGGCGTGTACTATTTCTGGCCGTACAAGCAATTTATACGGCATATGTCCCTTGAAATACGCGATGGAATTTGGAAGCGAAACAGTTACTTCAAATTGTAAGCGTTTGTTCATTTTGAACTCCACGCGCCCATATTTCGTGGCATGATGCCTTCTACAGGACTACCTGGATGAACGGCCGGGATCATTCAAAACCCCGACGCAATTTTGTTTTTTATTTGACAAGTTTTTCATCTGCTCACATCCTAACTGTGAGCAGTCTACCGATTTTAAATGTGCATACTGCAATGTTATTGTTTTAAGCACTGCTTGCTTGATAACTTACGCATTAATTGTACTCATTTGAATTAATAAAAAAAAACATTACAATTAATTGAAAAATGTATTAATTTCTATTCTCTAGTATATACGTCATATTTCATTGTTTATTGTTATTTTTTGTAATTGTAACTCTTATTAAATAAACGTTTGATCCTATGCGTCAATGACTTATTTATTAAGGTCTAGGCTTATGAAGTAGTAGCTATACAGTAGTATTGTTGACGCTTCACCTTTTAAGGTGCTCCAATTTGCATCTAGTTATAAATTTTGTATCTTGCACGCCAATAAGGCTTATTATTCTTATTATTAATTGTGAACACAAATCCAGATGCATAAAAACTCGCTTTGAACTAGTGATCATTCTCATGCGATTCGACCGCATGTACATATTTGAGAGTGCAGTGATGCCCTGACGATAGGCTCTGTAGACCTCACGGGCAGTCTTTCCTAATCAAAAAATCTGATGATACACGTTATATTAACAAATGGACTTCACGTGTCACTCATTGAAGGGTACTCTATTTGATGATCCATCATCTAACTTTTTTGTCCATTATGTGACGGTTCCTTGTGAGAAGTATAGGTATTTCTTCGGGGTAGTTATGATTCTCATTTGGAAGCGCAAATCGCTCTATCTGATAAATTAAATTTTAATTCACGAAAATGGTAGAGATTTTTTCATTGTAAGGTTTTATTATATGGCGAAAAATGTCATTTCCTTCGTCATTAATTTTTTTTTCTCTGTTCGCAGTCAATGCGGGAGGCTTGGACTTTACCATCGAGCCGCGGGATGTGGTGGTGGAACAGGGAGGTTCTGCGAGCCTGGACTGCGATGCAAAGAGTGTCCTCGGGACGCCGAGTATACAATGGCGCACGGATGACGGACAGCCAATCACTTTTATCGGGGACAGTTATCGGTAATACGTGATGCGCCTCTTTTTACGAAAGATTCCCTGTTGGCATGACGTTTTTGCGCACTATTCGAATTCTGACGAAACAATTCCCATTTCTTTTTGTAGATCACAGCTAGCAAATGGGTCCTTGTACATAAATAGCGTATACGCTGGTAGTGCAGAATTAATTGGAAGTTATCAGTGCTTAGCATCCATAGACAATGTTGGAGCGATCGTCTCTCGGACAGCCACAATCAAACTAGCAAGTTAGTATTCAAGTTTTTCAGATTCTAGCGTACAGCACGTGCTTGAAGAGTCCCCGAAAAAGATAATGCTTGATGCCGTTTTCTTTTCTATCAAAATAAAATAATTTTCAGAAGTGGGAAGTAACTCGAATCCTTACTTAAATTCGTTACGTAACGAGTAAAGGAGCTACTTCTTTCAAGTAGTAACGGGTAGTGATAACGATTCAGTACACGGATAGGGATTGAAATAGGTAGAAATAAATTCGTATAGTCATTGCCGAATCCAAATCCATTTTACAATGTATTTTAAAATGATTAAAATTGCGCAACAGGAGAGAGAAAGAATAATTTTCTTTATTCCGAAAAATGATAACACTTATGCGATAAATATGACATTAAACTTTCTTTAAAGGTCTCCCCGGCTTCGAAAGAGAACCTCAAGACACCATGGTTTATGCGGGACAGATTGCATATTTGAGTTGTGCGCTACCGGCTTCCTCGAGTTTGTTAAAAATACAATGGTTAAAAAACGAACATCCTTTAGTACTTGATGAAAGTCGAATGACAATCCTGCCTTCAGGTACATGGACATCTACGATTAATTAAGATTTTCTAGCATATTAATATTATTGTTATTGATATAGTTTATTTTATTGATTCTCACAGGCGCGTTGGAAATCGACAATGTTCAGTATCACGATGTGGGATCATACAGATGTAACGCTAGTGGCTATGGTCAATACAGACTGAGTAATAAAGCACAATTAGGATTATTATCTAGTGATATTGGTAAGCTTAATAGCTAAATAACAAACGAATTAAACTCAACACAATCAAATTCACGAGTATCTTTTGATCGTACAGATGAGGGTTCTAGTGCTCCAGTATTCGTTGCACAACCCTTGCAACAAATAGTTACCGAGGGATCCGATGTGACCTTGGAATGCGCTGCCAACGGCTATCCGAAACCGTCGATTTTTTGGCTTAAAGACGGCGTCGCTCTCGATTCGACGTCGCAAGACTCTAGGTACATAGAATAGAATATTTTATTCACTTCAACAAATACAGTTAAAAAGGAGACTTGATTTACAAGAAATGTCTTAGCCGCATATATCCTTTCACATTATCCACGCACTCCTACTTATACGTCTAATTACATAACATTTTATCTAAAACTCCTTAACTCCTTTCCTTTTCTAACTTAACTATCTGTCTACAGTTTACCACCTCCCTAGAGTCCTATATTATCAGAGAAGCGCAAATGGGGCGCTTGCTGATTGGCTGATAGCGGCCACCAATATACATCCCCTCTCACATTCCTCTAACCAGTAGAGAGAGAGTAACTTACTCTCTAGAGTGCGTTCAACCTAATTCGTTATTAGCATGCCAACGAATCTGAATATTGTATTTACGAAAAATATATCTTTTCCAAGATATCACAAAGTCGCAGCCTCTAGTCTCGTGATTACGAATGTCAAAGAATCGGATCACGGTTCGTATCAATGTCGCGCGGAAAATATGGTCGACTCTCTGGACGCAGTTGCCGAATTAATCGTTCAAGGTATATTTGCAACGCACGAGATTTTAATTATTACTCTGCAGTGATATCAAAGTGCAACGCTTCAATTGAATTTAAATCCTCAGTTCCACCGAAGTTTATAAAGAAGCCGGAGGATAAAATAGCGAGTGAAAGTCAAGATCTAGAATTCGAATGCGAAATCTATGGAAAACCAGAACCAAAAATTACTTGGCTAAAGAATGGCGAGCGTATTACATTAAGTGCATATTGGCAAATTGTCAATGGGTGTGTGTTTCGAAGATTTTATGTCGTTAAAGAAATTCTATGAAATCATGTGTTCATGTTTAATAAGTTATTTTTAAATTTGCAATATTTTTATTTCTAGATACAATCTGAGAATTAATGGACTATTACCCATAGATGCTGGAATTTTTCAGTGCATGGGAGTGAATCCTGCTGGTAGTGTTCAAGCTTCAGCACGTCTCACAATCAACCAGCCCAGTGAGTCTCACGAGATAAAGTATAGATAAAACTTTTTCGAATGCATACATTCTCTTTTGTTAATATTTTTTATTTAAATATTTGATTATATATTTATTTATTGTTTAATAAATACCAAAGTTTTTTTATTTTGTTTCTTTGCATTTATCTTATATATATTTTTTTAATCTTATTTTTATTTTTAAGTTTATTTGTGTTTGGAATTTTAATTGTATCTTTATTTCTTTCCCGTGTTCCTCGTTAATTAACTGTTCTGCATGCTAACATATGCAGAGAGAACGAATCTCTATAGAACAACTCCCAAGACAGTTCCTAAGAAAAAATTATTATTACACCGACAATTGTATAATAAAACGTGGCAACATCCCAGTACTCTCCTAGGACATACGTTTTCGTCGAATATGCCGAGTCCTCCGCTTTCGATAAGTCCTTCTGATGATCCTGCGGATCTTCTTCCGAACTCGTTTAAGTATCCTAATCCCCTTTACGATCCAAACTCCCGTTTTGTAGATGATACAGATACCTTAGAAGCATTCGATGGTGGTGGCATACCTTCTCCACCGAGGAACCTAAGTCTTGTCATCGTTACCGCGAGATTTGTTACGCTACGCTGGCAAGAGCCAGAAAATGCAAACAGCGACGCTCTTAATTATTTCGTATATTATAAACAGGAAGGGGCCATGAGGTAATTATTCTACGAAGAAACGAAGACATACGGGGTGTTCTACAATATTTGGGACAATGCTGGTGTGCAAATAAGGCGAACTAAATTGAGTCGAAAAGTCCTCCATTTTTCAATTTTCTCAGTTAACGAGATATTGGACGATATTCACAGTCTGTTCTTATTTCAAAACTGTTTTAAGTAATATCTTAATACGGCCCTCTGATTCGTGACTTCTTAAGACTGTATGTAAGACGATCTTGAAAATAATATCCGACTATGAATACCGGCCATTAAGTTATAAAGTTCATTGAACAAGCGCGCATCCACTCAGCCATACATGTTCATTGGTCATGTTTGCCAGTTGTTTTACTATACTTATTATTATTAGCGGTAATATTATGCATGATGACAAAAGAAATCTCCGCACTAGTTATATCTTGCCGCACATTTACATTGACGGAAAGCCGAGCGGATAGTGTGAATACGCGCTATAAAATTATAAAATAATACAGAACTTTTCGATTCAGTTTAGTCCGCTCTATCTGCATACGAACAATGTCCCAAATATTCTGAGACACCCGTATATGAGTATAGAATGACCGTCATATATTCGCATAGGGAGAGAGTTGCCAACTCGCTGCAGAAACTAGAAGCCATGATACGCGGTTTGCAACCGGGTATGACGTATCAATTCCATGTAGTTGCGCAAAATTCTCGGGGAACCAGTGCTCCTAGTGAAGTATTACAAGTTACAACGCTAATAGAGGCCAATGTTCCTGGATTTCCGATGAACCTGGAAGGTCAATCAACAAGCAGCATGAGTATTACCTTATCGTGGGAGGAGCCCCAAGTTATTAACGGTCGAATATCTAAATATATAATTACGTTTATGGAGGTATATAAACTTTCTCTGCAAGTAATTAATGTCAAAGTGACAATATCAAATGTTACTGCTTATTCACTGTATGATTTTGTCACATTTAGGGCGATGGTGAGGAAATAACGCGTGAAACTACCAGTACAACATATGAATTGGTAGATCTTGTGCCTTATACGGAGTACAGTATTAGAGTTCAAGCAGTCAACGAAAATGGCCCGGGCGCATTTAGTAAGGATATCGTTATACGGACTTACAGCGCACAACCGACGCAACCACCGCATAACGTTACTTTAGAAGCAGCTAGTTCAACGGTATCTGAATACATTATAAACAATTTAAATTAATACAGTGCAGGTTATTCAAGGAGTTTCACTAAATGCGTTTTCTAGAGTATTATCATAAGATGGGAACCTCCACTCGAGGGACAGAATGGGATCATCACAGGTTATAGAATACGCTACCGTAGATATCCGCACGATTCTCGATCTGGGGATCGGCGATCCCCGATCACGATAACAACTGAAGGAAATCAACGTTTGTACGTGCTCACTGGGCTCGAGAAGCACGTTGTGTATCAAGTCCGCATATGTGCCTTCAACGTCAATGGAACTGGGCCTTGGACAGAATGGACGAAAATAGAGACATACGAGAACGATTTGGATGAGACGAAGGTACCTAATGCACCCAGTAATCTGAGAGGTAGGAATCCACATGTGCAAAATAAAATAATGTTTTAATTATTGATTTATTATCAATTTTGCATTATTATTATTACAGCAAATGCTATGGCGGATTCTATATTAGTATCATGGCATCCCCCGAAAGATCAAAGTATCAAAGTGAGAAAGTATAAATTAGGCTGGGGCAAAGGTTACCCCGATGTCGAGATACAAGTTCTTGATGGAAAACAACGTTCTTATGCTATTAAGCCTATAGGTAAAATGAATGCGACAAATCTTTACCTCTGAAATATTTTTAATTTAATTTAATTTTTATTAATTTCCCGTTTTCTTTGGCCATTATATTAGAACCAACAATGGAATATGTAATATCTCTAAGAGCAACGAATAATGTTGGTGATGGTCAACCAGCATACGCAAACGTAAGGACTCCCGAACGTTTTGTATCTGAATCTGCAGTGCCTTTAATACCACCCGTTGGCCTTAAAGCTATCGTGCTGTCGGCTTCTACCGTTGTGCTGTATTTACCAGACTCATTTCTCGAAAAATACACATTTTCTTGAAAAATGTTTTAGACAAAAATTGTAAGGTTTTGAGTGACGTATTTTTAGTAACAATAAGACTAAAAATTTTGCACTAAAAATGAAAATAAGGGGAATAACCTTCAATGGCCTTGACCTTGCCAAATGTTATGTAGGTCATGATCCTGAACAACAAAGAGGTTTTAGCCATCGATCAGACACCTTAGATAATGCTAACGCCGGTTGTATTATAACTTTCAAGCCTCATAATTGGAAAAGTACTTAATAAAAAAATTTTATTATAGTATTTTGAAGAGCTCTTAGGTAGGCTACGAAAATACGTAATAAAAAATGGAGATTTTCATTTTAAAAAATCGATGTGACTTTGATCTGATCTTGGCGACGCCACCCAAGGTCAAACTCGTACCACCAGTAAATAAATCTTTTGAAACCCTACAACTTTTATCTGAAACATTTTCCTAAAATGCTCAATTTTCGAGATATTTTGCTACCTTTTTTGTGCACTTTATGTATAAACCCTCAATGTACAATATTATAAAATCTCGTAAAGTGACGCATATAAAATAAAAATTAAGCAGGAAATATCTCTAGTATAAACATTTATTTTTAGTATATCACCGATAGTCGATACTACGTGGTGCGTTATACATTCTACCATCACAGCAGCAACCCACGATACAGATTTTATAATGCTACCGATCTCAACTGTATGATTCACGACTTAAAGCCCAATACGCAGTATGAGTTTACAGTTAGATTGGTCAAGGTAAGAAACACGTGGATTATACAGCTTAAGGAAACATCGAAAAAGACATGTTTTATAGCTTAATTTTTACAGGGTAAACGAAACTCACCGTGGAGTATGGTCGTTCTAAATCAAACTCAAGAGGCTGCACCTAGTACGGCACCTAGGGATCTTATTATTCAAACCATCGAAGATCGTCCAACCTCTGTTCTATTGCGATGGCAACCTCCTAAACAACCCAACGGACAAATCACAGGTTGGTGATCTAAATTTGAAAAATGAAATATGTTTACTAAACCCAATTGATTTTTAGGATATCTCATAATTTATTCCACTGATAATACGAAATGGGATCGTGATTGGCTGGTCGAAGGTGTCATCGGAGACAAATTGGATGCCGTTGTGAAGGGTTTGCATCCTAATACGGCATATTATTTTAAGATCCAAGCTCGCAACTCCAAAGGATATGGACCATTCTCTACGACGGTTTCATTTAAAACGCCACCAAGTAAATAATTTGATTTTTATTTGTCGATGTTGATTAATGTTAAATTTGATTATGTTTATACAATGTAATATATACATATATGTATACGTATATACACAGAATAGTATCTGTATTCATTTAATTATATACGAATGCGTAGCATTATCTGCATGTATGTATTTTTTCCGTTTTATTTTGCACTCTATTGTCCGTTCACGTGTCAGTTAATTATTATGTTTATTTTTTATTTCTGTGGTAGACAATGGCATGGATGATGAATTGCATGGTCGAGGTAAGATATCATCCCAATCATTCCAATCTTTCTCTTCTTCTATCACTTTAATTGTGCACGTCTTTAAGCATGTTTTATTGTAAAACTTATAATTAAATCTTTTTTAATATTAAATAAATAACCTAATTATTTTTGAAGAATAAAATATAGAATGACTTTCAAGTTTTAATTTAGTAAAATATTTGATTTTTCCAGATGGACGAAGTTTCTCTAATCTATTGATTTACATCATAGTCGGTCTTTCGATCGTCTTTGTCACTGCTATATCAGTAGTGATTGTAGTGTGCTGCAAATGTAATCCAAGTTCACCAGATCGCAAGAAAGGGTATGTTAATACTTCTAATCATAGGACATAATACATCAGTACATCAATACATGTTTTTATGACTTTCAGATACATGAAAGATTCATCAAGTCAGAAGACGAACATCAAGCCACCGGATTTGTGGATTCATCACGATCAAATGGAGCTGAAGGCACTTGAGAAATCTTCGTTAAATGGCGAAGCCTCCACCAGTGGAGTCACCAGTAATACATTACCTAGATCGGGCAATCAGGAATACAATCAAGATAATATACATGGGAATTCCAGTTCACTGGATAAACGTACTTACGTGCCAAGTTATATGGGTAAGTCGTATGAACTTACGAGGAATACGTTGCTGCACTATAACGAATCAAACATCACAGAAATTATTCCAATTACATCACAAAGCTAACAGCAGTCCCATTTAATTGCACAAGCAAGAATAATTCCTTTGTTATAACACGGTTTTGATAATTTTACTTTTAAATTAAATATTTCTATTTTATGCACAATCATTTAAGAAAAAAAAGATATTTTGGAAAGGGAGACTTTATACATTTGATTTATAGTTTTTCTGATTTTGTTATTTGGTTGCTTCTTATTTATTTTCTGTCAGGTAACACTGATGAGAAGTGCTCGACCCTGAGCAGGCAGCACAGTCGTGGAAGCCACAAATCTAAATTAATTACACTCCCCATTGACAGTGCACCTTTGCATCAGCGTAAGTAGTAGGGTTATCACTCGTACTAGTGCACAATATACCTGTATAATGTGTATCTTTTTGTATATTGGGAGCGATCAAACCATTTAAATATTATTTTACAACAAAGTAAACGTGCAAACAATGAAATGCATAATCTCTATCAGTGGTTATTGTAGTTTCATTGTAGACATCAAAATTTCTGATTTGTTACAGCCATAGCCACGGCGACACCGATTGTGAATAGCAGCATGTCGCAGCCGACCATCCACACCTCGTGCAGCGATACATCGTCGGTGAGACAGAATTATCCGCGAACCGTCGCGCAATACAGCTTAAATCGCGCGCACGTTACGTTGGAACCAACCCCTGAATCCAGCCCGGATTCTTGCATACCTAGTTCATACGAACCATTGCAGAATCAGGTAAGAAAAAAGTTCAAATATGCGTGCATATAAATCGTTTATTTGTTACGCTTAGTGAAAATTGTATTTTACTCTCTTATTTTTTTAGTTGTCATATGGTACGAGTGGACAGTCGTACAGTGGAAACACTCAATACGCCTCCGGTCATTATGGCAACAACACTCAACCGGTAAGCAGCGCCGTTGGGGAGAGCAACACAAGCAAACGGTTGCAAGGGCATCCCCTGAAAAGTTTCAGCGTGCCAGCTCCTCCGCCGCAGAGTGCTCCTTCAACACCAGCGCAGCAGAAGCACGGTGGTTAGTACCATATATCGATTATACAATTAGATTTAAAAAATCTGTGCACACTACGTATCGTAGTTATAACAAGATAAATCATTTTAAAATAATCTTTTTTTTTTTTACAATTTTAACTTCAAATTTCTCAAATTGTTGATGTAAGAAAATTTGGGAAGTTGAAAACTTACAAAGAAAAGTTTTTTCCTAAATATACTGTTAATTTATTAAAACGCTAGCGATTACTATTTTCTGTAATTATAGTGTCACATGTGACAGTAAGGCCAACAATGTCTGGGAGTCCGTATAAGAAATCACAAGGTTCGTCGTCACAATTAACGAAGAATCGTTTAGCCTCTGTGTCAAATCCGACACACACTTCGGAGGAAGTTGAACGGTTAAAGGTAAAAATTACAGATCTATTATATACATCCGTATATATTATGTATATATTCGTATATATTATGTATGATATAATATGTATTCACTGTTTACTCCCGTAAACATAATATCATTTTGTTTGGGGATCATTTCGCGCGACTGCGTCTTAATTATGGTATTTATTATGATTACAGCCTTCGTATAGCACCGAAGAATTAAATCAGGAAATGGCCAACTTAGAAGGTCTTATGAAAGATCTAAATGCCATAACAGCATCGGAATTTGAATGCTAAAGTAGGTTCCTAAACCTTGTGCCATCCTAACATTCTCAATGTTAGTACCTGAAAGGTAAAGTAATTGTCACATTTTTGCCACTTATGCTGAATTCTTTCCCATTAAATTTGTACGATTACTATCAGGATTACATGTAGAAAAACGAATGTTACACAATTAATTAGCGTCGATGAACGGCGCAATTAATACGTGATTCAAATCGTTTGAGTTAATGATGTAATTGGGAAATGGCAAACAATCAAGTTAGATCATTCAGTCACGTTTCCTTTCTCTGGTACTAGCGTTGCTCATCTTAAGCGTAAAACTGAATATTACTTGCCAATGTGTAATCCAACAGCATCGCGTTCTTACGGTGTATTTTTGATAATGCGAGCAGGCAAGTATTATGCCGCGATTGGCTGTTTGAAGAGGCTCGACGAATGCTTTCGTGTTATAGACGTTTACAGTGTAATCGCGTGTAAATATGCTGGATGCATATTCTGATCGGGACATAAATTATTTCGATTACAACGTGTTTTTCTACGGTGTGTGAAAGCTAATATACGATGATCAAGTAATCAAATCGCATGAGCAAAAAACGTCGCGATGTTTTTTTTTCGTCATTTATATGAATATAATATTCTTTTACGAATGTTGATCCAAGCGAACTTGTTTCAAGAGAGAGGAAGAAAATCGCTTTATCCTGGCGAAAAGCTCATGCGTCGCTTGTCGTTATTATTCTATACTCATATAATTAATCTTCGACTCAAAAGAATCCTGAAGGGAAGACCGAACTTCGACGGAATCGCTGTTTTATCAATTCAATAGGACTTACACACAAGGTTTTACTAAACTATACAGGTTGCCTCATCGGCGAGTTTATGAACAGGGGATGTATCAGCAAAATGGGATGTCACCGTGAATCCCAGTTTGTCAACTGAATGACAAAGGTATCGCCCAGTTAACGCTAAATATTCGTAGAAAGTTTGATTTGCAATGTGCCGAATATTTTAGAATAGTAACAGAATTGGTGTAGAATTTACGAATGTCGATAAAATGTTCAAAATATTGTATGAATATTCCTTGTATATATCACTTGCGAGCGAGCAGTACACATTTTCGTCGACAGGGGCATTTACTCGTAAAAAAGAATCACGTAGAAGTGAGAATACAAGGAATGCATTCAAAGAGACGCTATTTATGTCATTTTATCTCCATTACTCATTAGAATTACAAGAATCGCAGCATTTCGCCTATGAAATGAGCCCCAAAATTGGACTTCAAAGTCCAAAGTGAAAGCATACGAAATTTATTTTTCACAGTACAATTTTGTTTAAAAAATGACTCAGTTCAGAAATGACGGAATTCTGTGAAAAATTAAAATTTTGCTGAATATACATATACGGAACGTCGAAATACGTAACGATATATAATATAAATTGAATTTTTAACTCATATTTGAATGTTGCCTTTACATTCCATAAATATTTCGGGATATTCCGGAATACTATTAGAATGTATTTTTGAGATTTTAGGAACCTTTTATATGTATTTGAGAAATATTAAACATTAGCTGGGCTGTAACTTTTTTTGTCGGTTTCTCTCCTTGCAAAGAACATGTCACGAATGAATGAGAATGAGGTAATCTGTATAGTTTAAAGACTCTCAATAGGATATAAGGTTCCTGAGTATTCGCTCAGGATATTCAATATGGTCGCGGTGACTACTCGAGAGCCTTAACATATCCGATTTACGTGTCATTCTTCGTATTAGGCCCATTTGAACCAACGTTACTTTGACTCTAGGCGAAGCTGAAATCTTTTTCTCTCGGCAATTACCTTAAATTTAGTGACAAAAATTTTCAAACTGGTTTTACAAATAACAAAATTTTTAAATTCAACGTAACAAAATTAAAATACGCACAATTAAAAAGTCCAATTGTGGCAATTTCGCAAAAGTTACACCTTGCTTCATGTTACAGTTTTAGTTCTTATGAGTAGCATAAATTTAACGGATCTCAAATTACTTGAACGAACAATACTTTGTAGAACTAATTCATGACATTGAAAGCCTACATAAAAATTTATTAGCTTCAACGTAATTCACATGTTCACGTATGCTTAGTTTACATTCAAATGCTATTGGAAATGATATTTGAGAGAGTTAAAAGTCTATTATACATATTTTCATTTCACGTACCTTACGACCATTTACTAATTGACGGTCCATTTTACAGGTGTTTTAAAGTAATTCCATTATTTTATTTTATCCACATTTTCTTTATTTATAAATAGCACGTAAGAAATTTCAATACGTCATTACTCGCTTATGACGTCACAATCTAATATAGTCGACGATTTTATATATATAGTCAGAAGTCTTATTGATGTCGCATTTACGCTTGAAAGAAAGAATGGGCAACGCGTAGACCGTTCGGTCAAGTAATTTACGGTCCAAGATGATATAGGCGGAAAGTCGAAATATTTATTCTATTTTTGTATATATTAGAATCGGTTCGCGACGAGTTTTAACGTACGTCTTACATATTTGGGGGCTACTGGCAAAGCTTATTCGCATTTCCACATGATCAATTTGTTTAGAAACGGGCGAGTTTTTGCATCCATCAAGATCGTTTCGCGTAAAACTAATAAATACAACAAATGCGCTTGATGTAAGCATGATATTTCGTTTCGTGAGATTTCTGTAACTTCCCTGATAGCAAAATATTGGCAGTTTGCAGGCAAATGGCAGCAAACTCAGATTCTCACTACAAAACTAAACATCTTGTGTCCGCATTTGGCTAAGGATCTATCAACAAAGTCTGCTAACATTTTATGCCAGCAAATTGGTAGCAGGAACTGAATAGAATCTGCTGCATAACCTGATGACAGATTAAGAGCAGAAATTGAGCAGAAATTGCTAATATAATCTGATAGTAAATTCGGAAAAAATTGAGCAAGATCTATCATTTTCATATGCGGTTCCACCACGAGATGGACTTGCTTCTTGTAAAAAGAAAACGCCCAAAAGTCCTGTAAATAAGCGAAAATAGAATATCAGCAGACTTTGCTGACATTGTTAGATAGTACAAATCCTGTATACAATTTATTACCTTTCTGCAATAAAAAATTGACATTTTGAGCATGTTCTGCTCAAAATCTGTCTCCGCAGATTTTGCTATCTGGATTGTTATGGACGACATTCGTAAGATGTTTGCATTTACTCTATTCGCGGATGTACTTTAACATCCTAGGCAGCTTGTATATAGAAATTTTCGTTTTGCGTGAGTATTCTTTGTTAAAGCGGTCATTTAGTTTAATTATATTTCGATCTCATTGGGAAATATTATTTCAGAAGTTAATCGGTTATAAAGGCGAATATTTATGGGTATTATTTGATAGATTGTTTAACATGACAAAGTCACAACGATCGATTTTTAAAGAATCGATTACAGAAAGCACGCGAGATTTGTATGCAGAAATTTTTTACGGTTCCGCTTGATTGAACGATACTATCTTTCGGGCCGATCTATCGCCGTGCTTCAGGAATAAATATTTCATCATAAGCATTAAAAGGTTGCGTTATTCAAAGGATATAATCCGCTTAAATAAAGTAAGCTTCATTTTCTTCTCCGTGTCGCCTTTACGAGTTGAAGTATTATTGATAAAAAAAAGTTGTATACAAATATTTTTAGTGGGATATACATATATATATACTTCGTATATAGATTTGTATTTTACTTACTCGGACACACGATCGATAACGGCTTTTGGAAGAAATTTTATAAACGCAATGCTCAATACTCATCCGGCGTTGGAAATCGTCGAGATATATACATATTTCTATCCAAATACATTTTATATAAACTATTTACTGCCAATTCATTAATGCATATCTATCAAAGTATGTACAAAAGGGGACACAAATGCTTTACTCGAAGTTGCATGCGTTTCAAGGAAAGCATAAGAAAAAATGAGAAGAAGGCATGGTAAAGTATTTGTGTCCCCATATGTATATAGTATATGTATGTATGTTTCCTTCCAATTGCTAAAGACTCTATCCGAAACACTAGCGAAACGCACCGGGGCGCGTTCAAAGTCCAATTCGGGTCAATGAAATACAACGATCGTCACGTGGCATATTATTTACGAAATAATAGTATGCTTATAGAATTTCGAATTGTATTCAACTACTTTTGGGATACTTTTATATTTTCATAGCGTTCAAGGTTTGTACAAAGATCTTGTATATTAAGGGCGTTGTATGAGACGTGAGAGTTAAGAAGGATTCGAATGGTAACAAGTTGAACTCGTCTTCTTTTAATTTGAAACAAAATTAAATGCAAATTAAATTGTAAAGCCGTAAAAATGCTACACGGCGTTCAGATAATTCGGAAGAACAATTCTTGGAGCTATGATTAATTATATCTGCTCTTTTTTTTTATCACTCTAATAACTCGCGAAATACGAATTCTGATGTAATATTTTCGATTTTCGAGTTTTACGATGATCAGATTATTTTTTTTATAATTCTGTTCTCCATATTGGATCTACCATTTTGAATTTTTGAAGAATAGAACATTACCGCAACAGGTCAAAAAGTTTAAAAAATCGAGTAATTTGCAAGATAAAAGGAGATATCTAATATGGTAGTCGACCGTGTTTAAAGAATTATTTAAATTTAGGAAACACAGTAGTGTGTCGGCAGTAAGACAATTAAACAGCTTAATCTCTATAAGCGCTGCCAAATTTTGTGATGGATTCTTCGTGAATTTGAAGCTTTTCAAGTGTGACAGTGAAAATGATATTTTATATTATAATTCCGAGTATTGCGTATTGCTTGCCGATGCGATAGTACGTTAAGATAATTCTGCCCGATGTGCGATTTGTACGGGAGAAACGAATGAAAGTTCTTCCGCAGTCGACGGCAACATTGCGAGAATCATTAGCAAAACGTTTGATGATGTTTCTTACATGGGTAAGAAAGTTTTCAAAAAATTAAATAAAAATGTTATGTGTACACTTATCAAGTAGTAATTTTTTAAGATATAAAGGTTCGATATAGCCACTTATAAATTACATTTAGACGGCTATCAGTCCATGAATTGCGCGTGCGATAGTTAATAAACGCGCACTTCAGCATTTAAGTATATTCCGTCTAAGTGACGACCTTATAAGTATGGACTGGCAATAATTTATAGTTTTGCAGAAAAACAGTCCGGAGAAGGTTAGAAAGAGAAACTTTTCAGGTATTTCTCTTTCTCAAAGTATCCGGGAATGTACATTGCGGATGTCAGTTAAACATACGACGCGTTAACATTATATTAGAATTAAAAATGATATATTGTAGCAAAGCACAAAATCAGATTCTTTTTGAAAATGTAAACTGCAGATAATTAAAAAATATGCAAAATAAAACTGTAAAATCTTATAGGAAAAAATAATCTCAGTGAAACATATCTAGTACTTAGTATACGTCAAACGTGCGCGAAACATACTTTTAGAAAGAACGGATTTATTTGTATTGTCAGCCCTTACAAGGTTTATGGTCTAAACGTAGCTATATTTAAATCTTTATTATTTCAGAAACTAATGTTTAAAATAAAAATTTACAAATAACCATTTTACTTAATTCTTTGAAAACTTTCTGTCATAATTTGATTTCGCAAATTTCGGGACACCATGTATATACGCGCACACACACATACCAACTATATATATGTATATATGTATGTATAGGGTGTCCCAATCTTTTTGATACAACACTTGTATGCAAGTAGAGCAGACTAAACTGAAACGAGAGAACCAATAATAAGATTTTATTCGGACAAGAATTAAATACTAAGTATAAGCATATTCAGGCCTATGACGGTCAAGGCTAGATCTTTTTTTGCCTAAATAATTCCCAGTGAATTATCTATATCCTATATATGTACATGCATATATATCATATTTTTGTAGTTATTCAAACTGCGGTGGTCTAATGGCTTAAGACGCTCGTACGGAATACAAGAGATCCGGGTTCAAGTCCCGGCCGAGGTAATATTTTTCGCAATAAATTTATTTAAGGTTTTCAGCACATTGTCAATTTAATTTAACTTGTGATATTATTGCAGTATTTTAATTGCGTTAGATAAAGTCCGGAAAAATTTCGCCATAAGCCTGAATATGCTTATACTTAGTGTGAAACAAGAGAGGTTCTATATTATTTTATAATTTTCGCATTAATTAATGAGACATTAATTTCTAAAGATCGTTGAATGAGCGCATATCCGCTCAGCCATATTGCTACAAACGCGCATATTAGTCATCGTCGCTAGTCGAGCGCGGAATTGTTTTCTACAAGCGATAATAGTTACGCACGACGGTGAAAAAACAACTCGTACTGGGCAATCAGATCTCCGTGCGTTTGCATTAGACGGTACTTAGTATTGGGCTGAGTAGACAGTACGGATACATGCTCTTTTGGAGATTTTTAGAAATTAATATCTCGATAACACTATTGCAAAAATTGCAAAATGATACATCATTGTTCAATATAGTCGATTCAATATTTACTTGCATATACTGTGTCAAAAAGTTTGAAACATCACATAAGTGTGTGTTTGTGAGTGTGTGTGTATATGTGTATATATGCATTTATGTGTACATATATATATATTCATATATACATATATATCTATATATATATTCATATATGAAAGTTGTATTTGTATTGCGCTGTTGATAGAAAAAAGGCATGAGATACTCTTTAATTAAAAGACAGGCCTACTAATCGAAAGGCCTGCGAAAATGTCTTACTACGAAAGTATAAATCAGCGTATAGCAACATAGATAACGTATATATTTATCTATATAAAATTGATATTATTTATTGATTTTTCTTTTTTTACGTGTGTGCGCCGTGATTTTTCCGGGTACAGATGAAAATCCGAAGGTTGAAGATTGATTTGCATTCGACTATCGCACGTCGCGTCGCGTAAAATGATATCTTCTATTCTCATTAATGATCCACTTAACATTAACATCAATTATATTACATGTATGTTATAGTTTCACATTCAATAATGTAAATGTAATACAACGCATGTCACTACATTATATTTACATTGTTGAGTACGAAATTATATAAATGTAATGTAAATGATGCTTGATATTGATCGAGGAATCGACCATCTACATCTGCATTTATGAATTAGTTAGGTAAATCAATTATCCAGACTAACATTCACATTAAATTTGATGGTATATACTTCGCGATGATCGAAGGAACGACTGGTTTGATGTACATAAATAAATATAAAAAGAACAACACCGCCATTTTGTATAAGAGATGATCAAGTATTTATATATTACACACACATATACGCGCATGCGTATATAGCGTTATATATATGTATAAAGCTATTTTATATTTATATTATATAATAATTAAATATAATTCTTATATTTGTACGATATAAGAGAGCCCGCCCCGAGACGAAACATTCATAACAAGTGTGTGATAATATTTGTAAAACTGGTATTCAATAAACAATTTTATGTTCTTTATAAAATCTAGCCCTGCATCTTGCGTGTACATTGCGAATGGAAATGGGAGCATACTTATACATATATCCCAAAATCAACCCGATACTGTTAAATTAATACAATTGAATTTCTTCCTTTCTAATCATTCTTCCATTCTGTTACGTCCAGAAGACTCCATGATACTTTTCTTCCACGAAAATGTTATCGTCGTCAGAATTTGTTAAATAAACCATGGAACCAACACAGAAAACTCGTGAGAAAAAAGATAATGCAAGTGAAATGAATGGCAATTCCAGTCCTCTTTGAACAGAAGTTTGAAATCGTACGAAAGGTCACGAAGTCTTAATAGATCTAATAACTCTTAGAAAGTCGAATATTGCCTCTAATATGAAATCTGCGAATCAAATACAGAAAAGAAGAGAATTCAGAACTCGGAAAGAAGTAAACTAGAACTAAGAGTACATTCCAAAACGTCTTCTCCGAGGAAGATATTTTATTCAAAATATAAAGGGTGTCTCCGACCTACGAGATCGGCTCTCATGAACAGGTAGAGCGATATGAACTAGTAAGTCGAACTGTTAATTCTATTTTGGAGAAATTACGTATCGACGGTATCGATAAGAAGTATGTTAACTGTAATTTTAGACATAGTATTTTGCATTAATTTTTCATTTGTGTGCGTGAATCTGTTTAAATAGTTTATATGTAAGTGATATATTTTAAGAGAATAAAGTTCACGAAATTACATCTATTAATATAAATTTAGGTTCTGCATGTTCTTTATTTTTCTACAGTAACTTTGAAAATTATTGTGCAATTAAATTTCTTACAATTTTGCATTCGTAGTATCTTCCATAAATTTGTTGATCTCAGTTCCATCTTAATTATTGCCGTTTCAAATTTCGTTATTCGTGGAACGTATCCATCAAGTTAAACTCAGTTGAACTTTGCTACGTTTAATACTTTTAATTTCTACATCTTATGATTGGTATTTCTTGTGCTACTTCGTATTTGCTATTTAGTAATAAGTATAGAAAATTAAAATATATTATTAATAAATTTTATGTTATGTTTTTGCTAATAATCTGCCTACAAAATTTGTCTTACAAAATCTGTTTTAGATAGATTTAGCTGTTTGGACTAAGTCCCAAAGTACAATAGGTATATCTTAAACCGTAAGAAATCGACCAATCATACTTGATCATTTTTCTCATATGTGACTGTGGTGATCAATATCTTAAGGGTTAGCTTACTATTGAGTTTCGAGACTTAAAATACGGGAATTCAATTAAAATTGATCATTGCACAGTGCAATTTCAGATCCATATAAAAGACCAATACAGGATGTTGAATATGACAAATGCTATAGGAAATACTATTCTACTGCGTTTATCAATCCATAGAGCGATCTGTTGAGGTGTCATAGTTGTGAAATTGTGTAACTTAGCTAGAGTTGGCCTGCGTGTAAATGATTTAGCTGGAGGGGGGGTGCTGTCGATGGTTGTGGTGCTACCAACGGAATAATCTGGATCTTTATCCTCTTCTATCTTTACTGATGGGATGTTGAGCGAGCTCGGAAAACTCTGGAAATAACGAAAAATACGATCAATTCTAAGAGTGATTCAAAATAAATACTTGTCCTTGAACGGACACATTCCTGAGCACATTCTGAGACGATCGTTCCTTTGAGTAAAAATTTGTCCAAAACTTAATTTTTAAGTTATAACAAAAAATAATCAACGTATCAGCAGCTAAATACAGGAGAGAAACAGGGACCGCGAATCACATTTCAACAAAATAATTGCACGAATTCTACAAGAATTAATATTCGCGTATTAAATTTTAAGAAAAAGTAGCACTTTTCGATAATTATACAGTTTAGCTCTCTCTCCCTGCCATCTCAAAAATCAATGAAATTATATATGCATTTTCTTCTGCTATATCATTCTGCTGTGATAAACGTGAAAATAATTGTATTTAAGATTCTTGAAATACCTTTACCTAAATTAAAGATACATATTTCCTTCCAAAAATAATATTTTTCAGTATAATCACGTTATTTGCGATGTTAAAGATATAGCTTTAATAATTATTTAATCAGACTCACGTGTACGGTGAGATGATTCTGACTTGTGAAATCTTGCTCGTTGTTCGTACTCGCATTGTCTAATGACGACCATGATCGGGATCGTTCCAAACCGGTGGTATTCTTCTGAAATTGTTTTCTTGCCAATCGTGGCGTCAAGGTTGATTTAAGAATATACTTGCTGTTGACTTTTTTCAACGGTACGTTTTTTCTGTGCAAATATAATACATTATCTTTAAATACTTTATATCGAATGATAAACGAAGCTATAAGCGTGTGTAAGGATATAATTTCGACGAAAATGTTACATACTTCCTCCTGTATATGGTGTTGACAAAGGCAAATTCGACCAATGCCGCAAACAAAAATAATGTACAACCCAAAAACCAAATTTCACTCGCTTTTATAGAAGAGACCTTCGGTAACATTATTATTATTTAAATATTATTAACAAGAATATGCAAATATATTTTACCTAAAACTATTCGTGGTGCGCTCGCATCTTGATGTAACCAAAAAGACACCCACGAAACCACAACAATCAATACAGATGGTATGTAATAATCCATCATAAAGAATCCCATTTCACGGGCTAGTTTAAATGTGATATTTATCGAACTGAAATTGCCGGCTGCAATCATTATGCGATTTATTTTAATGACAATTACGTTCAATAGTATTTATATTTTTTATTACATTCAACAGCATTTTTATTTCTTTATTAAGCGTTAAGGAGATCTTAAAGTCGTCTGTTTTACCGATTATTTTTCAAATAAGTGTTTTTCTAACTACCATTTTATACAGATTTAAAAATTATATTCCACAGTTAAAATAAATAATAATGTAGTCCAAACTGGTCGATTTTATGTCAAAAATGAAAAAAAGTTAGAAAAGTTACAATTTTATTATCGGCTTCTGATGTCGACTCGCAACAAATATTTGCTTTATATACAAGTTTTATACTTTGTACGCATAAAATAATCTTGGTTTAAATTTAAACTTAGGATTACATGAACAGATAATGTGTTTACAGAATTAGGCTTAGACGTCTAATATAAAAAATTAGTTATAAAAAATTTATACGTATATGTGAGTACGGATATAGAAGTATGAAGTGATGTTTCAACGACAAGTAAATCGTATGTGTTTAAATCTTAATAAATCGGTAATACAAACGGCTTTAGAATCCCTCTAAGGGGAACAGCATCCAAAACATTTCTGATTTTTTAAAAAAGGTAGTGTAAGATATGTTACTGGATCCTTACTTATGTTTTGTTTTTTGTTCACCTCTTTATGACTTTTTTGTGAGAGAGCACTAATACGATTATTGGTAATTGTAAAAATGAGTTGTAGTGGATACCCATTATTTGATAAGATGTCAGAGATCGTATGGTCTTGGGATAAAAATATAGATATAAAAATAGAGGATTCTGTCAAAAAGGCCGACAATGATGCTTTTTGTTATATTCTTATGTTCGATTGAATGACTTGAATGAAAATTTAAATATCTGAAAGAATTGGAAGGTATAAATTAAATAATTTTTCTATCATCCACTATATCATCTTTACAGCTAAAAAAATTAATGCTATCGTTCTCACTTATATCTATAGTGAATCATATTCTTTCATGCTAAGAATTGTACTTTTCTAAAATTTTATTTATTTGAATTTTTTTATCTCTAGCAATATATCATTGCTATATCAATTATGCGTCCTATGCCGTTGTATACGTTGTGTGTAGGTATTCAAAGCTTGTTCGTATTTAATACGATCTAAGAGGTTTGCCAATAAGTATCAATCTGTAATTTGGAAGACAGGAATAGATGAAGCTTAAAGATTTTATGGAAATCTGGATTATTTGTGATTTAGTGAAATGTATGCGTTCTTTAGTCAGGATAAGGTTAGTTTTATGGAGGATGTTCTTTTAATTTACGAATTTCTAGTAGTCTTTGAGTTGAAAGAATTTTGGTATTATTATCCCTACAACGTTTAAAAAATACCAAATTTGATAGTTTTTTTGTGCGAAGGAAGATCTAAGTTTGAGGAAAGTATTTACTTTAGCAACGATACTCTCCATGTGGCGGTATTTAATAAAACTTTTGAGATTTTTAAAATGTGAATTTTTCATACAAAAGCTACGTTTCTCGGATTATAGAGTATCCAAATCCATTACTAAAATGCCAATATTTTAGGAACATTGCAGTTTACTTCATCAGGACGAAAAGCAGTCTGATACTGAACTGCTCCTCCAAGGACTTCTCTTTATAAACGTTTAGAGATAGAAGCTAAAATATGGTTTGAATTATAAAGTGACACGAAAAGATTACGGAGATTTTTACCTTCCTATTTTAACGGACAACTCCCCCACATAACACAAACTCCCACTTCTGTCACCCCCAACCCTTTTCAGTTTTCGATGTGCTGTTAGTTAAGATGTCCTGTCTCTTATATACTTGTTATTACAAGTGACTTCCATCATCAACTTGACGCACCAACAAATCTTAAAAAAAAAAAAGATTAATAAAAATTTCGGACAACCATCGTGTGGCACAAGTATATGTACAATGAAATTTTTTACTTCTTTATAATAACGAGAATAAAGTACGAATAAAAATCAATTACGCATATCTATGTAATAGGATTTACGACTTCTTGTGACATGATGATAATCAAGGAACTGTTAATATTACAAAGGAGTAATTATTTCCGCTAGAGATGATTAGAGAGTTACAAGTTAATAAATTCGATCTACAAAATTGATGAAGGTACGAGCGGATATACATTTACGTGAAAGTTGACATACCTACGTGATTTAATATTATAATTTTAATAGACTCAGGATTAATATTTTTTTAAAAATTATTGTAATTATGATCATTTCGCCATCGTAATACTGATGATGATCTGATAAAGTTCGAAATGTTTATATATATATTTACCAATTTTATATGTAACGGAATTAAATAGATTTTCTAAGAAAACGATCAGTTATTAGTACTTTTTACTTAAAAGAGAGAAAAAAAAATAAATTATATTATAAAATAAGATTATTATTTAAAAAAAAATTAACAGTGCGAATTCGATCTCCGTTGATCGAATAAAAAAAATACAACCGTGTACTTTAGTCCGCTATGTCGCTTTCTTGCTTATTAACGTACAATCCCTTACAGCGCGAAATATTACAACATTGCAGCAACTCATTCTGCATATGCCTCCTTATAGACCTCCTAGACATTTTTTTCTTATGAAAAGCACGTTCATTACATGACATGCTTGCCTTTTAAATTATAATATTACAGCAATGTATTATAATATTTCCTACAAAGTATTAAAATTGCAATATTTTACACAATTGTTGCAATATTTCCAATAATATATTTCAATTTCAATTTTCCAGCAATATTGCTGCAATTTTTATAACATTGCGCAATATTAAAATATTGCTGCAGTATTGCTGCAATATTTCGTACTGTAGAGAGTTGGTAAAACAGACAACTTTAGGATTCCTTAAATCGATTGTACTTTACCAAAATGCCCATAATGATATTGCGATGGGGTATAAAATATTCCGGAGGAATTAACCCACGTGTCCATGAGTTTATACTCCGTTAGATATAAATTATCCGCGATGACAATTGGATCTTCATCCCAGTCTAGCACCATTTCGTTCACATTGTGAGTCCCTTTAGAAAGAAACATTTGTTCTGCTCGTGTTTGCATTTTTCTTACATTCAAATCGATTTTTATTGACACATTTTCGTTGTTCAGACTTTTTATATTTTTATATTTTATATTCTTTATATATTTATATTTTTATATTTTATATGTGTAACTATGTACATATATAATATATTTATATACATATATTTATATACGTATATAGTTACAGTACGTTATTTGTTTCATACTTATAGAATAGAAAAATTATATACCAAAGAGCTATTCTGTGTAATGAATTGACAATAAATATAATAAAATTAGTAATAAATTATTCAGATATATGATATAAAGAATATAATTTAAAAATTGTTGTACAATTATTATTAATAATAAGCGATAATCTCTAAAGGAATAGTTCCATATGTGAATAACATAAATAAACAGAGAAATTCCTTATTCGATCTGATTATAAGCTGGATCTTGGTACTTAATAAATTGATAACTTACAGCTTTCAAACACCAACGGACACTCTTGCACGTCGAATGGAAACTTCTCTAATCGAAGGCCGCAGTTGAGGGTAGTTTCCAATCTGAAATTTAAGTGAACATTAACTAATCGATCTGTCGTTAGCTAGTTATATTGAAAATTAGTACAGAAAGTAAAATATAAAAAAATTGGTGCGGAATAAAATTCGTTCGGATGCATCTCTTACCCAGGATTGGAAACGTTATTTCGTAAAAGCAACCGTTACTTTTGTAAAAAAATTGTTGTTACTAATTTATTAAAAATTATTTGTTACTAACTTAAAAAAATAGTTTGTTACCATTACTTAGAATGTAACGAGTCATTCCTTTGTCATTACTTTTTGTAATGTTAAAGTAGGATATTAATAATCATGCAATATTAATTGTAAAAATCAATATTAAAAGATCAAATTATAAGCCAGTCGTACAGCAAACATTTCTTTATATTAAATTTTTATCTAATAAATTTTCGATAATTCTTTAGATTAACATTTTTCTACAAATTTTCGGTATTGGCAGTGACTATCAGAATGTAGTTTAACAATAAGGTAAAAAGTACAGAATGTATTTCTTTGTTTAAATTTCTATTAGTATTAAATAATACGATCTATTAAATAGATATATATGTATTTATAAAAATAATAAGGAATTAAAGTAATGATAAGAGTAAAGGCTGTGAATTCGTTACCTTCATTTAAAAAATGTTACGAAAATAACGCGTTACTTACCAACCCTGCTTTTACCGAACAATTCTTCGAGAGTAAATATTAAATACCTAATGTTTAATATGACCATGCCGTAAGAATTGATAGAGATGAGTAGATCTTTGACGCCATTTCCCATTATTGCCGAGGTACGCTCGTTCGCAATGTACACCGTAGGCGTCCAAATTAGTTTATGAGCGTTTTGGCCACCGTATATTTGAGTCAAGTAAGGAGCTATATCCGTGAATTTAAGCCGTTTATCCAAATATCGAAACTGCATCATTAAATTCACATCAAATCGCTGTAATATAATGTTTATTCTTTTCTATTAGCATTCCTCGACGATGCTTATGTACTATGCATTATCTGTAAGATATAGCTAAGTAAAATTATGCACGTACCAGAGTTTTGGCCATGTTGGACGTTATTCTGTAGATAAAAGCTTTGGTGTAAATTCTGATCGGATCCGTTTCATTCATTACTCCGGGTGGTCTGACAATCTTGTCGTAACGGCATTCATTTACCAGTTCTTGCAGAAGTTCCGTTTGCGTCATGGAACTACTAAATGATGGGCAATTCCCTGATCTACATGTAATAAATATATTGAATTCGCTTCAATTATAAGATATTAATTCTGTTCTATTTATATAAACCTAATTTACATTTAGAGTCATATTATTGCACACATGCTTTTTTTTATAGATTCCCCTGCTAATGCTTGAAATATTCGTAAAACATTCCTAAAATCCTAGAATTCAAAAATATTCTGACATATTCCAAAATATTTATCGAATGTAAAAGCAGCGTCTGTATTAAATGTGAAAAAAAAAAATATATAACTGTCTTTTCCTTTAGGACTTCTTTTTTGTACAGTAATTTTACGCTGATAGAAGAAGAGTGCGGTTTTATAAAACTTAAATGCAGTAGACAATTTATAACGACGTACGTCACACAGCTGACACGCCTAGCTTTGAAATAGCGGCTCGAATTAATATTCTAGACTTCGTTTCTTTCCGGGTGTTGTCTCTAAGGTATGTATATTCATTATCTCTTTGTATCAATGTGAATGACGCATCTACAGATGACATCGGGAATGTAAATAAACGTGTACTGAAACTAATTCTTCTATCACTGTTGATGGCACATGTCTTCCGTGACAATTGAAAGTTCATACTCTTATCACGAGTTAATTAATTCAAAATATAATTTGCGAGTGTCGGAAGGTATGGACTGTCAAATTTTGCGAAACAATTGTTAGAGAAAAATTGTTATGTTACGATCTACATAGCACGAGTTATTATATCTTGCAAAAAGTAATTTGGTGCTCTATCGAACACATGTGCTTCATTTATAAAAAAACATCCACAAAGGAGCGCCGCTGACTATTTAAATTCTTATCTTGTATGCTACTTGAATTTATAACGATGCATATCCTCGCTAAATATTTTGTTAATATAAGATATCGCCATATTTACATATTCTCATGGAGTTGTGTGTTCCAATTAAGATTAAGATTAAGCTTTTGTGACATATTACATGAAATGCAAAACAGAAGACTATTCTGTGTAATATAAATATTTCTATAATTACTCGTCCAGATAACACAAAATCTAAAATTGGGACATAAGATGTCTTTATCGGGACGTAAGACGTCTTTTGAATGGTAAAAATGTTTTTATAAAACATTCTTTTAGACGTTTTTTTTAAGACGATCCTAGAGTCGTCTATTTTACTGACTAGACGCGATAATCTTTTTGTAACAATTTCTTTTTTCTTTCTTTATAGATTCTAAAATTCTTTTCCAGTACACTGTCTTAATGCGTATCTGTGAAATAGAGTTTTATACTTATACCGAGAACGGAAAACATTTAATTTTGGAATTCAGATCTTTACCATTTCTTAGTCCAATATGGCGGCCAGAGCTGTTAACATTGTAACAATATTTACTTGATACAAAAGCTTTGCAATCTACTTGCAAAATTGTAATCCACAAACTAGTAATTATTATATAAACAAACAACGAGTTCTTAAAATTAGACTTAGACATTTAAACGCTTCAAAATCGATATATATACAGTAACGTGTCAATGACACGTAATTCATATGTGTATAGTAAATTCTAATAAATCGTCGATAAAACAGATGACTTTAAAAATCCCCTTAAGAGAATGTTGAAGTAACGGCCGAACTTGATCAATATCGATAGTATAGACTTTATGAATTTAAAATTTTAAATGGGACAGATTTTTTGTCTACTTCAATTCAATAAAAGCATCTTTATTCCGATCGGTAAATTATGGTAGATTTTTTTATACGATT
This sequence comes from Trachymyrmex cornetzi, assembly GCF_001594075.2. NCBI lineage: Eukaryota > Metazoa > Arthropoda > Insecta > Hymenoptera > Formicidae > Trachymyrmex > Trachymyrmex cornetzi. The sequence goes on along the minus strand of NW_017300079.1, from coordinate 848,536 downwards.
GCAATATATTAATAATTTCATCACTTCAGTATTCCTTTATTTATGCTGATTTTACAATGAGTCGGTATAAGTCTTAAGTCTTAGTCCGGACCTACAATAGGTGTTTCAAGCCTCAAGCCGTAAGAAATTTACCAGTTACAGTCAAATGCGAGGAGAATAATTGACTATGATTCGTCCATTTCTTATGGCTTGAGGCTTAAAAACCTATTGTAGATCTGGGCTAGACGTCTTATGTCTTCACTTTAGACTTTGTGTCGTCTATTTTGGACTTTGTGACTGGTCAGTTAAAAAAAGACAGAAGTTATGTAATAAAGTTAAACAATTAATGTAACGCAGCTTATAGTTACTTTCCAACGAATTAACTTTTAACTTCAACTAGCTATTTTAAACATATTAATTTTTTCGAAATTAAGTTAAATTAAGTTGATGATAATCAAACGTAAGTTGTGTGTGTGCGCGCGTGCATGTATCGACACCCGCATGCGCGTACGACAGAGTTGCGAAAATTAAATTTGAATATTGTTAATTGAACAGGTGTGAATTGGTTTAAATGCTTATTTATCATGGAAATAAAGCATGAAACTGATGACTCTCGTGAGCGTACGAAGAAAAATTAATCGCTTGCTGCGAAAACTAAAGTGACTTTTGTTAAGGTCTGTTGCTTTTTTCTCGTTGCTGGAAAAAGCATCGACTGTTTTTGCACTGTACAAAGAAACAGAATTTTCGCTCTTTTCAGTATAATTTAAGGAATTATTTCAATTCGTTAACTGGCCGATCGATTGCATTTACAAGAAGGTCCAATGTTATGCACTGATAATTATTTAAAAATAGCTATAAAATTTTGCAAGGTTAAGAACAGTATTCAAGTTAATTTTATTTCTCGATGTTGCGTTTCCTGACATCGGACGCACAAACGTATACGCTTAGCTTACGTAATTATTATACATACATTATTTGCAGGCGAGAAATAAGGATAAAAATCGAACATGTTAGCATTAACACATTTCTATCTTTTTCTTTGTTTTGATGCGTGAAAGGATAACAATAAAAGCAACGACACGCGCGGTTTTACGAAATTTATGGAAATATACGTCTCGTAAAAACCAATGCTTAATGTTGAGAAAAACGTAATTTAAATTTGAACATAAAAACGTGTATGAAATACTTCATCTATTTTAAAAAAATCTGTTTATTAAAATTTTTAGTTTATAGTTTAATAAAATTTTAATGAATATTCAAAACTCATTTTTATTTTGAAGAACAAGACAAAGCCTTGTATAAAATATATATATATATACAGGTACGCATCTATATAGTCCTTGTCTTTTCTTGTCCATAGGAAATTGTGCATCGTTGCGAATCACGCGCTTGTCTTTTGTGATTGAACCAGTTTTATATATTTCTTTATCCTTTCTTTCTTTTCTCCATGCCGTTAGTAATAAAATTAATTGCAGCTTACACTTTGATTGCGTCCGTGAGTAACAGTACTCCTAATAGATAAACGAGGGGTATTAGGACAAGGACTTTTTCTCCGGAAACCATTCTCAAGTACTCCCTTTTCGGTCACTTAACAGCACCACTACTAGATTCCGACTAATCTTTTCTTGTAATCAGTCAGTGCGGTTGGGCAAGCAAATTTACTGAAAACCAGATAGTCAGACTAAAGCTTGCTCCCACTCTCATGGTGCTCCTTCAGAACTGCTTGAACTCACACACGTAGTACACATATATGTATATACGTATATTCTCGCTTAGCAACTTATGACATCAATGCACACATTCATTATATGTCCAAGACTTATAATGTAAATTCTCACGCTTATCCATAATCGTATAATTTACACATAATCGTGTAACATGGACTCAAATCAATACGTGATTTTAATTTCAGATATCGTGGCTTGATTAACTTCCCGGAATTCATCATGTGTAATCATTTACTCGCGTTACAAAAAGATGCTAAAAAATTCTATGTAATAGTCAATGATTCATATATCTGTGCAATGAAATCTCTCTTATGGCTGTGAATACCTCGTAAACTTGTAAGAACTTGTAAGAAGGATTCGAGTGATAACAAGTTGAACTCATCTTCTCTTTTACTATAAAACAAAATTAAATGCAAATTTATTAAATTGTAAAGCCGTAAAAATGCTACACGGCGTTCAGATAATTCGGAAGAACAATTCTTGGAGCTATGATTAATTGTATCTGCTCTTTTTTTTTAATCACTCTAATAACTCACGAAACACGAATTCTGATGTAATATTTTCGATTTTCGAATATACTACAAAGTAATAAGTGAGAGTTCTATAATATAAACTATTATCTAAGTTTTAAGCCATAAGAAATCGACCAATCACAATCGAATGTGAGAAGAATAATCGACTCTGGTCAATTTATTACGATTTAAGACTTAACGTTAGGTAATAGCTTATTGTAGAAAGCCTATCAGACTTCCTTGAAACTAAATAGTTGAACAGTTAATAGTTTAAATCTTTGAGGACTCGGGAAGAAGTAAACTAGAACTAAGAGTACATTCCAAAACGTCTTCTCCGAAGAAAATTCTATTCGAAATATACAGGGTCTCCGACCTACGAGATCGGCTCTCATGAACAGGTAGAGCGGTATGAACTAGTAAATCGAAAAGTCCTTCATCATTTTTCAAGTATAGGACTTTGCTAAGTATAGGACCGCAATGGATGGGAGAGAGAACGCGAATAAAATAACAAATATAGGACTGCAACCAGAGGAAGAGGAGCATAAATATACGAACACTCATTTTGTTAATTCTATTTTGGAGAAATTATGTATCGACAGTGCGATAAGAAGTGTGTTAACTGTAATTTTAGACATAGTATTTTGCATTAATTTTTCATTTGTGTGCAAGAATCTGTTTAAATAGCTTATATGTAAATGGTATATTTTGAGAGAATAAAGTTCACAATTGCATCTATTAATATAAATTTAGGTTCTGCATGTTCTTTATTTTTCTACAGTAACTTTGAAAATAATTGTGCAATTAAATTTCTTAGAATGTTACAATTTTGCATTCGTAGTATCCTCTATAAATTTGTTGATCTCAGTTCCATCTTAATTATTGTCGTTTCGAATTTCGTTATTCATAGAACGTATCCATCAAGTTAAACTCAATTGAACTTTGCTATGCTTAATACTTTTAATTTCTACATCTTATGATTGATATTTCTTGTGCTACTTCGTATTTGCTATTTAGTAACAAATGTAGAAAATTAAAATATACTATTAACAAATTTTGTGTTATGTTTTTGCTAATAATCTGCCTACAAAAAAATTGTCTTATAAAATCTGTTTTAGACAGATTTAGCTGTTTGGACTAAGTCCCAAAGTACAATAGGTATATCTTAAACCGTAAGAAAACAATCAATCATATACTAGATCATTTTCTTCATACGTGACTGTGATTGATCAATATCTTAAGAGTTATACTATTGTGTTTCGAGACTTAAAATACGGAGATTCAATTAAAATTGATCATTGCACAGTACAATTTCAGATCCATATAAAAGACCAATACAGGATGTTGAATATAATAAATGATACAGGAAATACTATTCTACTGCGTTTATCAATCCATTGAGCGATCTGTTGAGGTGTCATTGTTGTAAAATTATGTAACTTAGCTAGAGTTGGCCTGCGTGTAAATGATTTAGCTGGAGGAGGGGTGCTGTCGACGGTTGCGGTGCTACCAACGGAATAATCTGGATCTTTATCCTCTTCTATCCTTACTGATGGGATGTTGAGCGCGCTCGGAAAACTCTAGAAATAATGAAAAATACGATCAATTCTAAGAGTAATTCAAAATAAATACTTATCCTTGCACGGACATATTTCTAAGCACATTCTGAGACAATCGTTCCTTTAAGCAAAAATTTGTCCAGAGCTTAATTTTTAAGTTATAACAAAAAACAATTAATGTAGCAGCAGATAAGTACAGGAGACAAACAGGGACCGCAAATCACTGTTATAGCGGGTGTTTACGTGAGACACCCGTTGTGATCAGCTATCATAAACAGATATACACAGTATGTACATATTTATATATTACAGGAAACTCTCTCTCTCTCCCTCTCCCTTGCCTCCCTCCCACCCCCTTTCTTACTACTCATTTTAATTATGCTAGCTATAAATACTTAATTATTTGCTACCTTTCTTATTAACGCTTTTGATAAAGAACAAGTTGAAACATAACAGAATTTGCAGAAATGAACAGTTAGACAAAGTAATTGCACGAATCCTACAAGAATATTCGTATATTGAATTTTAAGAAAAAATAACACTTTTCGATAATTATACCCCGCCATCTCAAAAAATCAATAAAATTATATATACCTTTTCTCTTACTGTAGCATTCTGCTATGATGAACATGAAAATGATTTTATTTAATATTCTTGAAACATGATAACCTTTACCTAAATTAAAGCTACATATTTCTTTCCAAAAATAATATTTTTTAGTATAATCACGTTATTTACGATGTTAAAGAATTATTACTTTAATTATTATTTAATCAGAGACTCACATGTACGGTGAGATAATTCTGCCTTGTGAAATCTTGCTCGTTGTTCGTACTCGCATTGTCTAATGACGACCATGATCGGGATCGTTCCAAACCGGTGGTATTCTTCTGAAATTGTTTTCTTGCCAATCGTGGCGTCAAGGTTGATTTAAGAATATACTTGCTGTTGACTTTTTTCAACGGTACGTTTTTTCTGTGCAAATATAATACATTATCTTTAAATAATTTATATCGAATGATAAACGAAGCTGTAAGCGTGTGTAAAGATATAATTTCGACGAAAATGTTACATACTTCCTCCTGTATATGGTGTTGACAAAGGCAAATTCAACCATTGCCGCAAACAAAAATATTGTACAACCCAAAAACCAAATTTCACTCGCTTTTATATACGAGACCTTCGGTAATGTAATATTATTAACAAGAATATGCAAATATATTTTACCTAAAACTATTCGTGGTGCGCTCGCATCTTGATGTAACCAAAAAGACACCCACGAAACCACAACAATCAATACAGATGGTATGTAATAATCCATCATAAAGAATCCCATTTCACGGGCTAGTTTAAATGTGATATTTATCGAACTGAAATTGCCGGCTGCAATCATTATGCGATTTATTTTAATGACAATTACGTTCAATAGTATTTATATTTTTTATTACATTCAACAGCATTTTTATTTCTTTATTAAGCGTTAAGGAGATCTTAAAGTCGTCTGTTTTACCGATTATTTTTCAAATAAGTGTTTTTCTAACTACCATTTTATACAGATTTAAAAATTATATTCCATAGTTAAAATAAATAATAATGTAGTCCAAACTGGTCGACTTTATGTCAAAAATAAAAAAAAGTTAGAAAGTTACTAAAGTCATTATCGACTTCTGATGTCGACTCGCAACAAATATTTGCTTTATATACAAGTTTTATACTTTGTACGCAAAAAATAATTTTGATTTAAACTTAGGATTACATGAACAGATAATGTTGTGTTCTTAAAATTAGGCTTAGACATCTAATATAAACAATTAGTTAAAAAGTTTATACATATATGTGAGTACGATATGGATGTAGTAGTGTGTAGTGATGTTTCAATGACATGTAAATCGTATGTGTTTAAGTCTTAATAAATCGGTAATACAAACGGCTTTAGAATCCCCCTAAGGGGATCAGCATCCCAAACTTTTCTGATTTTGTAAAAAAGGTAGTGTAAGATATGTTACTGGATCCTTACTTGTGTATACTATTTCTTGTTCATCTCATTATGACATTTTTGTGAGACAGCACTGATACGATTATTGGTAGTAGCAAAAATGAGCTGTAGTGGATATCCATTATTTGATAAGATGTCAGAGATTGTATGTACTTGGGATAAAAATATAGATATGAAAGTAGGAGGATTCTGTTAAAAAGGCCGACAATGACGCTTTATATGTTAAGTTGGATTATGTTATATTCTTATGTTCGATTGAATGACTTGAATGAAAATTTAAATATCTGAAAGAATTGGTAGGCTCCTTGTATATGATTAACGTAATTTTTCTATCATCTGCTATCATCTTTACAGATAAAAAATTAATACTGTTGTTCTCCCTGATATCCATAGTGAATTATATTCTTTCATGGTAAGAACTAAACTTTTTTCTAAAATTTCATTTATTTGATTTTTTTTAGCTCTAACTATAAATAGATGAAGCTTAAAGATTTTATGGATTATTTGTGATTCAGTGAAGTGAATGCGTTCTTTAGTCGGGATAAGGCCAGTTTTATGAAGGATGTTCTTTTGATTTATGACTTCCTAGTGGTCTTTGAGTTGAAGAAACTTTGGGATGATATTATTATCCCTACAGCGTTTCAAAAATGCCAAATTTGATAGTTTTTTGAGCGAAGGAAGATCTAAGTTTATTAAAAGTATTTACTTTAGTAACGATACTCTCCCTGTGGAGGAATTTAATAAAACTTTCAAAACTTCCATGTGAGTTTTCTATACAAAAGCTACGTTTCGCGGATTATCTGCGTGTCCAAACCCATTACTAAAATGCCAATATTTCGCGAATATTACAGTTCACTTCAGGACGAAAAGCAGTCTGATACTGAATTGCTCCTCCAAAAACTTCCCTTTATAAACGTTTAGAGATAGAAGTTAAAATATGGTTTGAATTATAAAGTGACACGAAAAGAATACCGAAGATTTTTACCTTCCTATTTTAACGAGCCATTCCCCCACATAACACATAGTTCAAACTCCCACTTCTATCACCCCCAACCCTTTCCAGTTTTCGATGTGCTCTCAGTTAAGATGTTCTGTCTCTTATATATTTATTATTACAAGTGCGACTCCCATCATCAACTTGACGCACCAACAAATCTTTATAAAAAAAAAGTAATAAAAATTTCAGACAATCATCGTGTGGCATAAAGTATATGTACGATGAAATTTTTTAATTCTTTATAATAACGAGAATAAAGTGTAATCAATTACGCATACCTATGTAATAGAATTTACGACTTCTTGTGACATGATCATCAAGGAACTAATAACAGTACAAATAAAAGAGTAATTATTTTCGTTGGAGATGATTAGAGAGTAACAAAGTCAATAAATTCGATCTATAAAACTGATGAAGATACAAGCAGTAATATACATCTACGTAAAAGTTGACATACCTATACTGCGAAAAAAATGCTGTTAATTCAATTAAAGTCTATATTACGGGCTGTCACTAACATAAGCGATTAATTCATATATATTTTTATTGATAAAAGCCTTGATTATTCAATAAAAATATATGAATTAATCACTTATACTAGTGACAGCCCGTAATATAGACTTTAATTGAATCAACAGCATTTGTTTCTCAGTGTATGTGACTAATATTGTAATTTTAACAGACTCAGATTTAATGTTTTTTTTTTGTAAATTATTATAATTATAATCGTTTCGCCATCGTGATACTGATGATGACCTGATAGAGTTCAAAAGATTTATATATATTTTTACAAATTTTATATATAACGGAATTAAATAGATTTTCTAAGAAAAAATCAGTTATTAGTACTTTTTTTACCTAAAAGAGAGAAAGAAAAATTAATTACATTATAAAATATGATTATTACTTAAAACAAAATTAACAATGCGAGGATTCAATCTCCGTTAACCGGATTAAAAAAAGTACAACCGTGCACTTCAGTCCGCTATGTCGCTTTCTTGCTTACTAACGCATAATTCCTCCAGCGCGAAATATTACAACATTGCAATATTACTTTGAAAGATTGCAATATTTTATAAAACATTGTTGCAATATTGTAGTAGCATTTCTATATCAACTAAAATAAAATATTGCTGCAATATTACGCGATTGAGCACAAGCGTGGCGGAGCAGACAGCGCACTTGTCTGCTATATTAGAGATCCCGGCTTCGATTCCCGACAGAACCAAAAAATTTTCGTACGCTCGTGACACCTCTCAAAAAACAATCGCAAACCACCGAGTAGTATATTTGCCTTGGAAACTTCTCTTCTAATTTGTAGTTTGGAATCAACGTCAAACTACGTAGGTCCCATATGACTATGTACAACTACCGTGCGCATCACAGGCAATATTTCCAATAATATATTTCAATTTCAATTTTCCAGCAATATTGCTGCAATTTTTATAACATTGCGCAATATTAAAATATTGCTGCAGTATTGCTGCAATATTTCGTACTGTAGAGAGTTGGTAAAACAGACAACTTTAGGATTCCTTAAATCGATTGTACTTTACCAAAATGCCCATAATGATATTGCGATGGGGTATAAGTTATTCCAGAGCGATTAACCCACGTGTCCATGAGTTTATACTCAGTTAGATATAAATTATCCGCGATGACAATTGGATCTTCATCCCAGTCTAGCACCATTTCGTTCACATTGTGAGTCCCTTTAGAAAGAAACATTTGTTCTGCTCGTGTTTGCATTTTTCTTACATTCAAATCGATTTTTATTGACACATTTTCGTTGTTCAGACTTTTTATATTTTTATATTTTATATTCTTTATATATTTATATTTTTATATTTTATATGTGTAACTATATACATATATAATATATTTATATACATATATTTATATACGTATATAGTTACAGTACGTTATTTGTTTCATACTTATAGAATAGAAAAATTATATACCAAAGAGCTATTCTGTGTAATGAATTGACAATAAATATAATAAAATTAGTAATAAATTATTCAGATATATGATATAAAGAATATAATTTAAAAATTGTTGTACAATTATTATTAATAATAAGCGATAATCTCTAAAGGAATAGTTCCATATGTGAATAACATAAATAAACAGAGAAATTCCTTATTCGATCTGATTATAAGCTGGATCTTGGTACTTAATAAATTGATAACTTACAGCTTTCAAACACCAACGGACACTCTTGCACGTCGAATGGAAACTTCTCTAATCGAAGGCCGCAGTTGAGGGTAGTTTCCAATCTGAAATTTAAGTGAACATTAACTAATCGATCTGTCGTTAGCTAGTTATATTGAAAATTAGTACAGAAAGTAAAATATAAAAAAATTGGTGCGGAATAAAATTCGTTCGGATGCATCTCTTACCCAGGATTGGAAACGTTATTTCGTAAAAGCAACCGTTACTTTTGTAAAAAAATTGTTGTTACTAATTTATTAAAAATTATTTGTTACTAACTTAAAAAAATAGTTTGTTACCATTACTTAGAATGTAACGAGTCATTCCTTTGTCATTACTTTTTGTAATGTTAAAGTAGGATATTAATAATCATGCAATATTAATTGTAAAAATCAATATTAAAAGATCAAATTATAAGCCAGTCGTACAGCAAACATTTCTTTATATTAAATTTTTATCTAATAAATTTTCGATAATTCTTTAGATTAACATTTTTCTACAAATTTTCGGTATTGGCAGTGACTATCAGAATGTAGTTTAACAATAAGGTAAAAAGTACAGAATGTATTTCTTTGTTTAAATTTCTATTAGTATTAAATAATACGATCTATTAAATAGATATATATGTATTTATAAAAATAATAAGGAATTAAAGTAATGATAAGAGTAAAGGCTGTGAATTCGTTACCTTCATTTAAAAAATGTTACGAAAATAACGCGTTACTTACCAACCCTGCTTTTACCGAACAATTCTTCGAGAGTAAATATTAAATACCTAATGTTTAATATGACCATGCCGTAAGAATTGATAGAGATGAGTAGATCTTTGACGCCATTTCCCATTATTGCCGAGGTACGCTCGTTCGCAATGTACACCGTAGGCGTCCAAATTAGTTTATGAGCGTTTTGGCCACCGTATATTTGAGTCAAGTAAGGAGCTATATCCGTGAATTTAAGCCGTTTATCCAAATATCGAAACTGCATCATTAAATTCACATCAAATCGCTGTAATATAATGTTTATTCTTTTCTATTAGCATTCCTCGACGATGCTTATGTACTATGCATTATCTGTAAGATATAGCTAAGTAAAATTATGCACGTACCAGAGTTTTGGCCATGTTGGACGTTATTCTGTAGATAAAAGCTTTGGTGTAAATTCTGATCGGATCCGTTTCATTCATTACTCCGGGTGGTCTGACAATCTTGTCGTAACGGCATTCATTTACCAGTTCTTGCAGAAGTTCCGTTTGCGTCATGGAACTACTAAATGATGGGCAATTCCCTGATCTACATGTAATAAATATATTGAATTCGCTTCAATTATAAGATATTAATTCTGTTCTATTTATATAAACCTAATTTACATTTAGAGTCATATTATTGCACACATGCTTTTTTTTATAGATTCCCCTGCTAATGCTTGAAATATTCGTAAAACATTCCTAAAATCCTAGAATTCAAAAATATTCTGACATATTCCAAAATATTTATCGAATGTAAAAGCAGCGTCTGTATTAAATGTGAAAAAAAAAAATATATAACTGTCTTTTCCTTTAGGACTTCTTTTTTGTACAGTAATTTTACGCTGATAGAAGAAGAGTGCGGTTTTATAAAACTTAAATGCAGTAGACAATTTATAACGACGTACGTCACACAGCTGACACGCCTAGCTTTGAAATAGCGGCTC
>NW_017300079.1:803482-837760 GCF_001594075.2 Trachymyrmex cornetzi | reverse complement strand
ATTAACCCACGTGTCCATGAGTTTATACTCCGTTAGATATAAATTATCCGCGATGACAATTGGATCTTCATCCCAGTCTAGCACCATTTCGTTCACATTGTGAGTCCCTTTAGAAAGAAACATTTGTTCTGCTCGTGTTTGCATTTTTCTTACATTCAAATCGATTTTTATTGACACATTTTCGTTGTTCAGACTTTTTATATTTTTATATTTTATATTCTTTATATATTTATATTTTTATATTTTATATGTGTAACTATGTACATATATAATATATTTATATACATATATTTATATACGTATATAGTTACAGTACGTTATTTGTTTCATACTTATAGAATAGAAAAATTATATACCAAAGAGCTATTCTGTGTAATGAATTGACAATAAATATAATAAAATTAGTAATAAATTATTCAGATATATGATATAAAGAATATAATTTAAAAATTGTTGTACAATTATTATTAATAATAAGCGATAATCTCTAAAGGAATAGTTCCATATGTGAATAACATAAATAAACAGAGAAATCCCTTATTCGATCTAATTATAAGCTGGATCTTGGTACTTAATAAATTGATAACTTACAGCTTTCAAACACAAGCGGACACTCTTGCACGTCGAATGGAAACTTCTCTAATCGAAGGCCGCAGTTCAGGGTAGTTTCCAATCTGAAATTTAAGCGAACATTAACTAATCGATCCGTCGTTGGCCAGTTATGTTGAAAATTGATGTAGAAAGCAAAATATGAAAAAAATTGGTCCGGAATAAAATTCATCCGGATGCATCTCTTACCCAGGATTGGAAACGTTATTTTATAAAAGCAACCGTTACTTTTGTAAACAAATTATTGTTACTAATTTATAAAAAATTATTCGTTACTAATTTAAAAAAATAATTCATTACTATTACTTAGAAAGTAACGAATCATTCCTTTGTCATCACTTTTTTGTAATGTTAAAGTAGGATATTACATTAAAAAAATGTATTATTTAATAATTAATATTAATTGTAAAAATCAAAATTAAAATTTTAAATTTTAAAAGCAATATAAAAATCTTGATAATGACCAATAAAGAAGTAGAAAGAGATGTTAGAATAAAAATAATTTAATTACAGTTAATACATAAAAATCAAACGGGGATTTAGTTTGAATTATTTTAACTATTATATATTCTTCTGGACATGGTGTGACAATAACTATTTTGATTGTAATAATCTCGAAGAGGATGAATGGTATTTTTAGAATGTTACCTCATTTCAACATATTTGACTGTAGATGTTAATATTTTAATTAATATATATAACTGTATTCATACCATACTGATGAAGACTCTGTGAGTTAAGACGTTTACGGAATTATTTTTATGTATTAACTATAATTAAATCATTTTTATTCTAACATCTCTTTTTCCTCGTTTATTGGTCGTTATCAAGATTTCAATATTGCTTTGCAAATCATTGAGCGTTATCATTCTTGTTTATTCAAATTTTAAGCTAATCTTACAGCATACATATGTTTATATTAAACTTATATCTAATAAATTTATCGATAATTCTTTATATTAATATTTTTCTTTTTTAATATATGCTTATTTCTATCAAAGCAAATTGTAATTTACACAAACATAGATTTTATTAAAAATTTTTATAAAATACTTTTCAAACATTATTGATGTTATTTCGAGTGCATTACAGTATTCACTGCTAATATTAAACATTTATGGTTCACATTAATACATATGCATATGCACCCTACAAATTTTCGGTATTTACAGTGATTATTAGAATGCAGTCTAACAATAAGATATAAAGTACAAAATGTTTTTTTCTATATTTAAATTTTTATTAACATTAAATAATACGATCTATTAAATAGAGATATATATCAATGTATAAAAATAATACGAAATTAAAGTAATAATAAAGTAATGGCTGAATTCGTTACGGTCATTCTAAACATGTTACGAAAATGATAATCGTATTACAAATAACGCGTTATTTGTCAATTCTACTTTAACCGCACAATTCTTCGAGAGTAAATATTAAGTACCTAGTGTTTAATATGACCATGCCGTAAGAACTGATAGAGATGAGTAGATCTTTCACGCCATTTCCCATTACCGCCGAGGTACGCTCGTTCGCAACGTACACCGTAGGCGTCCAAATTAGTTCATGAGCGTTTTGGCCACCGTATATTTGAGTCAAATAAGGAGCTATATCCGTGAATTTAAGCCGTTTATCCAAATATCGAAACTGCATCATTAAATGCACATCAAATCGCTGTAATATAATGTTTATTCTTTTCTATTAGCATTCCTCGACGGTGCTTATGTACTATGCATTATCTGTAAGACATAGCTAAGTAAAATTATGTAGGTACCAGAGTTTTAGCCATGTTGGACCTTATTGTGTAGATAAAAGCTTTGGTGTAAATTCTGATCGGATCCGTTTCATTCATTACTCCGGGTGGCCTGACCATCTTATCGTAACGGCATTCATTTGCCAGTTCTTGCAGAAGTTCCGTTTGCGTCATGGAACTACCAAATGATGGGCAATTTCCTGGTCTACATGTAATAAATATATTGAATTCGCTTCTATTATAAGATATTAATTCTGTTCTATTTATATAAACCTAATTTACATTTAGTCATATTATATTGCACACATGCATTTTTTTATAGATTCCCCAGATATATAACGCTCGAAATATTCTTAAAATATTCCTAAAATCCTAAAATTCAAAAATATTCTGACATATTCCAAAATATTTATTGGATGTAAAAGCAGCGTTTGTATTGAATGTGAAAAAAATATATATATAAAAAGTAATTGTCTTTTCCTTTAGGATTTCTTTTTTGTACAGTAATTTTACGCTGATAGAAAAAGGGTGCGGTTTTATAAAACTTAAATGCAATAGACAATTTATATCGATGTACGTCGCACAGCTGACACGCCTAGCTTTGAAAAAGTGACTCGAATTAATATTCTAGATCTTGTTTCTTCGCGGGTGTATCCAAAGTATGTATATTCATTATCTCTTTCGTCTCTTTGTATCGATGTGAATGACGCATCTATAAAGATGACACCGGGAATGTAGATAAACATGTACTGAAACTAATTCTTCCATCGCTATTGATGGCACATGTCTTCCATGACAATTGAAAGCTTTTACTCTAATCACGAATTAATTAATTCAAAATATAATTTTCAGGTGTCGAAAGGTATCGACTGTCAAATTTTGCGAAATAATTGTTAGAAAAAAATTGTTATGTTACGAACCACATATAACACGAGCTATTATATCTTGTGAAAAGTAATTTGGTGCTCTATTGAACACGTACTTCATTTATAAACAACATCCACAAAGTAGCGGCAGACTGTGTATTAAGTTCTTATCTTGTATGCTACTTGAATTTACAACGTTGCATATCCTCGCCAAATATTTTGTTAATATAAGATATCGCCATATTTACATATTCTCATGGAATTGTGTGTACCAATTAAGATTAAGATTAAACTTCTGTGACGTATTATATGACATGCAAAATAGAAGATTGTTTTACACAATATAAATATTTTTATAATTACCTGTTCAGATAACACAAAGTCTAAAATCGGGACATAAGATGTCTTTATAAGACATCTTTTGAAAGGTAAAAACATCTTTATAAAACATCTTTTAGACGTCTTTAAAACGATCCTAAAGTCGTCTATTTTACTGACTAAACGCAATAATTTTTGTGTAACAATTGCTTTATTCTTTCTCAGTTTTTAAAATTCTTTTTCAATATACGCATCTGTGAGGTGAAGTTTTATACTTAATACCGAGAACGGGAAATTTTTTATTTTGAAATTGAAATCTTTATCATTTCTTAGTCCAGAGCCGTTAACATTGTGACGATATTTACTTGATACAAAAGCTTTGCAATCTACTTACGAAATTATAATCCACAGAGTAATTATTATATGAACAAACGAGTTCTTAAAAAATTAGAGTTACGACATTTAAACGCTACAAAATTGGTATATAAAAATTTATTCGTATGTGTGTGTACGATATTGATGTAGTTAGCATGTAGTAATGTGTCAATGACACGTAATTCATACGTGTATAAGTTCTAATGAATCGTTGATAAAACAGACGACTTCAAAAATCCCCTATAGAGAATGCTGAAGTAACGGTCGAACTTGATCAATGTATAGATATTAAATATTAGTTTCTAAAAATTGTCAAAGCGGGTAAAATCGACGAATAATACAATTTAAAGATATTTTTAAGTGTTCTTTATGAAATATCTTAAAGATAAACTCTCTTAAAAATTTTTTGTTTTAAACTCATTCTACATGGGACACAAGACGCTAAATGCAAAGCGCAGGACGCAGAAAGTAAGTCACAGATCGTAAAATTGTTGCGTCTGTGTAGTTTGCGTAGATTCGCAGCGAGCAATCTGTCATTCAATCTGACATTGCATGGATCGGACAATTGACCGTTCCCGCGATCATGTCTTGATTGACGCGTCCGCATCGACGCAAAACGCAAAAATTGAACTTCGATACGTTCTGCGTCTTGTAGCTCACTATATTGTGACTTGCGACCCGCGTTCTGCATGCTATGTAGAATGAGCCTTATGCGTCGATTTTAGACATTTTATTTAAGAGATGACTAAAAAAAATTGCAAACATTGCAAAATGATTCATAAATTTTAACCTTGGTTTTTGACCAAGAACAGCGCTACATAGTTCGTCGGCGCTTTTTGAGATACATCCTGTGTGTATGTAAACATATATTTTACGTTCTGTTTCTTAATATGTCCTCTTTTTGTTTGAATTTTTACTCAATTGATTTACTTAGAACGCTAAATGATAATTGAGATATTAAAATAAGCATCAAATCTATATTTATAAGTTGATGATAATCAAACGTATGTTGCGCATGTGTGCGCACGTGTATGTATCAGCACCCGCATGCGCGCATGATAGAGTTGCGAAAATTAAATTTGAATATTGTTATTTGAACAGGTGTAAATTGGATTGAATGCTTATTTATCATGGAAATAAACCATGAAACTGATGACTCTCGTAAGTGCACGAATATGAAACGAACAATTAATAGCCTGCTGCAAATTGAAGTAGCTTTTGTTAAAGTCTGTTGTTTTTATCTCATTGCTGGAAAAAGCAACTGACTATGTTTGCATCGTACAAAGAAACAGACTTTTCGTTCTTTTCAGTATAATTTGTAGTATTACTTCAATTCGTTAACTGGCCGATCGATTGCATTTACGAGAAGGTCAAATGTTATGCACTGATAATTGTTTGAAAGCAGCTATAAAATTTTGCAAGGTTAAGAACTGTATTCAAGCGGATTTTATCTCTCGATACCGCGTTTCCTTACATCGGATGCACAAACGTATACGCCCAGCTTATGTAAAAAGATACATTATTTGCAGACGAGAACCGAGGATAAAGATCGAACATGTTAGCATTAACACATTTCTATTTTTTTCTGTTTTGATGCGGTATTTTTCAGCGTGGAAGGATAACGACACGCGCGGTTTTACGAAATTTATGGAAATATACATCTCGTAAAAACCATCAATGCTCGATGTTGAGAGAATCGCTCTACCTTGTCTTTCAAGGTAAAAATGAGTTTTGAATAATCATTAAAATTTTGTTAAACTATAAACTGAAAATTTTAATAAATAGATTTTTTTTAAATAGATAAAGTGTCTCGTATATATAAACATTTTTATATCCAAATCTAAATTACATGCAATACTGGAACATGTGCATTTTATATAATATATAGGTACGCATCTATATAGTCCTTGTCTT
Organism: Trachymyrmex cornetzi; assembly: GCF_001594075.2. NCBI lineage: Eukaryota > Metazoa > Arthropoda > Insecta > Hymenoptera > Formicidae > Trachymyrmex > Trachymyrmex cornetzi. Next base: position 831,922 of record NW_017300079.1, on the reverse strand, counting down.
TTCTTGTCTGTAAGAAATTGTGTATCCTTGCTAATCACGCATTTGTCTTTTGTAATTGCGCTATATATTTTATATATTTCTTTATCTTTTCTTTCTTTTTTCCATCTCATTAGTAATAAAATTAAGTGCACCTTACACTTTGATTGCGTCCGTGAGTAATAATACTCCTAATAAATAAACGAGGAGTATTAGAACGGAAACTTTTTCTCCAAAAATCATTCTCAAGTACTCCCTTTTCTGTCACTTAACAGCACCACTAAAAGATTCCGACTGATCTTTCCTTGTAATCCGTCAGTGCGGTCGGGCGAGCAAATTTACTGAAAACTAGATAGTCAGACCAAAGCTTGCTCCCACTCTCATGGTGCTCCTGCTTGAACTCATACATGTACACACGTAATATATATATATATATATATATATATATACGTATATTCTCGTGTAGCCACCTATGACATCAATGCACACATTCATTATATGTCTAAGACTTATATTGTAAATTCTCGCGTTTATCCATAATCATATAATTTACACATAATCGTTTAATTAATGCACGCAATTCAATGCGTGATTTTAATATCAGATATCGTGGCTTGACTAACTTCTCGGAATTCATCATGTATAATCATTTACTCGCGTTGCGAAAAGATGCTGAAAAATTCTATATAATAGTCGATGATTCATATATCTGTGCGATGAAATTTCTCTCTTATCTCTGTGAACACCTCGTGAACGTGTAAGTTTTATGGCTGCATGATTGCGCATACAGATATATTCTCGTATATCATTTATCTTATTTAGTATTATCATATTATTGCACGATTTAATTACTGCAAAAACGAGGTATATTAAAAAATTTAATATTTAATGTAGAACAGATAATGATTTAATATATATATTCTAGAGAATATATCTGGATGTGCAACACACACGCATACACGCACGCACACACACACACACACGCACGCGCACACATACACAAGGCGACCCACGTAAGATGTTACAAATTATTATCTCTGAAAGTACTATTAAATGAAAAATATATTCAGACAAAAATTTTGTTACTTCGAGGGCGACATGAGATGAAATTATTAACGGTGGTTATCAACGGTGGCGTTGTTACGTTCAAGGCAAGGTTAATTTGAATTTTTTTTAATGACTCCACTTTTCATTGCATATTCTTGTAGCACACCTTGAAAGCTTTTCGAAACATAATAAAATATTTTTTTCATAAAATACTTTTCAAGTTATAAGGCTTGAAAGTTATATGACGACATTAATATTATCCAAATGTCCATACAACGGCTAAAACCTCTTTAATGTTGTTTAGGGTCATGATCGCAATAACATTTGTTAAGATCAAGACCATTGGAAGTTATTATCTATCTCTTATTTTACTTTTATATAGAAATGAATTTTTAGTGCAAAAATGAAAATAAGAGGAATAATCTCCAATAATCTTGGTCTTAACATTGTTTGGACATCTTGGATAATATAAATGCCGGCGACACTGTAACTTTCAAGCCTTATAATTCGAAAAGTACTTCATAAAAAATATTATATTATAGTATTTTGGAAAGCTCTTGAGATGTACTACAAAAATATGTAATGAAAAATAGAGGGTTTCATTTAAAAAGGTCAAAGTGACCTTGTCCTGACCTTGGCAAAGCCACCCAAATTCAACTCAATGATTCCATCTTGTCCCCCTTGAAGTCATAAAATTTTTGCCTCAACATATTTTTCATTTGACACATACTTTCAGAGATAATAGCTTATAACACTTTACATGGGCCACCCTATATACATTCGTATACGATACATAACAGTCAAAAAATAGAAAGAATTTGTACAACTTACATATTATATTAATAGAATTTGTACACTTACATAATATATGTATATATCATTTATATGTATAACTTATTTAGTGTCAATTGATATAATATCGGGTTTCATACGATTAAAGGTATACGTTAATAAGTATAGATCCTGCAAAAGTTTTGTCAATCTTTTAAAATGTCTGTCGGTATAAGGCATCATAACTTCTAGAGTAGAAGATAAATTTGGTGTCTGCAGCTCCTGCGTCCCGATCTCTGTTATTAAGGCATTTATAATTACCTAGAAATAATAAAAAAATTAAAAGATAAAGAATATTTAAAGATATTTACATGCATGAAAAAAATGTTTTCTTTAGTAGACCGGAAATTTTGTCAACACTAAACAAAATTTTTAATCAAATTATTAAATTTGTATTATACAAGGTCTCTAACATTTGTTTGCATCCTTTGTCCTGAAACAGTTAAAAATGTGGAAAAATGTCAGAACACGTGTTCTTTTATTGTTTCTAGACACAGCAGTTTTAATTTTAACTATCAATAATTAAAAAGATAGATAGATAGAGTTTCTTTAGAAAACTTGAAACTCCTCAAATGGAACTAAATCTAAAAAACAAAAAATAAAGCTTGATATCCCAGTAAACGAGAATGGATTGAAATGGAATGAAATGTATTTAGATTTTCAGAAATATGCGAATGCACATTTCTGAAATGTTAAAATAAATCTTGTTTTTAATTCGAATGCATTTATAATTTATTTATAGAATATAGCATGAAGTATATTTCTATGCCTTTTAATCTAAAAATATTATCAGCTTTTTTGTGCCTTGTAAATACTTCTCAATTTAAAATTGTGAAAAGGAAATGCAGTTTCTCAATCCAATTGGATCTAATTTAATTTAACAGAATAAAAAAATTTTATTATTGAAAATACGCATTCGGATAGATAAAATTTCAATTTATTAATCTGATAAAGTTCAATCTATTAATTTTAATCTCTTAATCTGATTTAACCTTAATTTAATTTGTTCTTTACCTTTTTCTAATTCTTATAATTAGAAAATGATAAAAAGTAATTTAAACTGATTCCCACGCCATTGAAAATTTTCGAATTGTCGCTTGTCCACCTCTTTCACAAGACTCTACGGCAAATTATTTGATAAAAAAAGTTAGTTTCCCAAAATAAACGTGTTTCGACTCGACATTTTCTCATATTTTCAATTGTTCGAAAAATATACAAGATATAAACATAGTTTAGAGTATAATTATCGAAATTGTTCAATTTCTAAACAGTAAGTTATTAAATTTCATATTATACTTGAGCAGCAAGCGAGTTTCGGCTGTTCATGTTCCATGTAACTGCACACTTGAGTAACGTTTCCTTGTGACTTGGTTTTAATTCCTTTATTATTTCTGTAAACTCGTTGTTCGTCTTCTTCGATATAGCTGTTATAAAAAAATCTTATAACAATCTTACAAAATATTTGAACGCATATATGTGTATTTATATGCACGTATACAGGGTTGATAGTGCTAAGTTAAAAAGATAAAAGTTAAGTTAAAAAGTTAATTAATTTTAACTTAAGTTAGTTACATTTTAGACTCTTAACTTTTTAACTTAATTTAGTTAAATTTTATCAATAACTATTAACTTTGAATTTGATTTTTTTTAAGTCAATCCTCTGACACAATGCAAGAGAATAATAAGTAATATAATTTAGTCTTTTTAAATATAAAATTAAGTATAAAATTGTATAATCGTTACTTATGAATAAAAATAACCAGATTCTTTAATAAATATGTTGTGAGAAAGGAAAAATATGAAAAATTATGTAAAATGGTCAAACTTTTTCTTTTTCTTTTTTTTTATTTGATTGTTCATTCGGATCAAATTTAACTTTTAACTTTTCAATTACTTTTTTTATTAACTTAACTTTTAATTCAATTAACTTCATTATGGATTATACATAACTTGTATTTTAATTAAGTTGAATTTTCAAGGCTGTTAACATTAACTTAACTTAGTTAAAAAAAAAGTTAACTTCCCAACCCTGCACATATGCATGCAGATATACATATCGATATAACATAACTAATCGGTACACATGCACTCTGCACTGGTGCTGTTCTGATGCAGCGCAAGTGCAGAACTACTTTGGTCCTATATCAAACTGCACTGTCAGAATTCAGAAACATTAGTGCAACATTTCTTGAACTCATTCAGTTCGTTGGATTGGTCCAAATATAAATTCAGCACTACATTGGGTCAATTTTCACTTGTCGAATACGACAATTTGAACATATTGATACAGTGCGCACAAACCGAATGTGTGGCACTGAAAAAGTTTACAATAAGGTCAATGCGAAATAACTACCTTCTATGATCTTGAGCACTTGTAATGGTCGCTCTAGTTTTAGAGCCAATTTTAATGCAGCCTGCAGTTCTTCAGCTATGAGTAAATTGGCTAACCTTTGCTCTTCAAGCACAAATTGTGCTTTCTCTGATGCGGCTTGCGCTTTCCTTTCTTCAGTTACGTCTCTCCAAATAACCAGTAATGAATCGCTACCTCCACTGATAATATGTTTCTGATCTTTTGTAACTACATGAACAATATACTAAACGTTAAAAATGTATATCATATACAGTGAATGGATAAAACAATATAAATAGTTAGAAAACACACTTGTTTTATTAATAAAAAGTCTATCATTTATTTTTAATATAAATTCTCACTTCTTGTGGGAATAGTCATGCAACGCTTGAATAGTCATTAATAAATTGTTGTATTATTTTTTTAACAAAACATCTTTCAATTGCAGGGTAGAGCACTTAACTTGCACACCTTAAAAAACTTGTAATACTTATTATATGCGTTGTACGAAAAATTGTTATATACAAAAGTTGTATGACTTTGAGGGAGTTATTACATGGTGTATAAGTGGAAATATTTCAGAGATTTCAAGGTCAACCTCGTTTTTGTAAATGAAATGTTATATTTTTTTTGTGTTGGACATTAGAAACTAAATCATTTGGGATAAATGGTCATAAGAAGTTTTCATCTTGAATTTGTGTGAAAAAATCTTTTAGTATACTTGATATAACAAGTATGCTAAACCCTGGATAACAAGTAAATTTCTCAATGTTCACATTTTGTTTCCTGCATGTATTTATATATTTTTATGCACAAAGATTAAACAGGCTCACCTGCGAGCGTCCAAACGTGACTTTCATGTTGGTTCAAAGTTGATATGCATTCAGACGTTTTGATGTTCCACAATTTCAGAAGACCGTCTCCACCCGACGTAATTAGTTGCATACCGCGTGATAAAAATTCTCCTCTTAAGACAGAAGATTCGTGTCCTTCAAACGTCTGTGACAAGAACACACACACACAAAAATAATTAAATTAAAATTAGATTTAAGAGTATTAAGAAAAAGATGATTTATTTTTCTTTTAGATACCTTTAGACAATTGAGCTCCGTTATAGACCACAATTTCATAGTACAGTCAGCAGACGTTGTTAAAAGTACTTGATCAATTGGTGAAAATCGAACACACCATACGCTTCTTCGGTGACCATGAAGCACACCGAGTAATTGTAAATTCTCAGCATACCATAACTACAGATGATTATTATATTATGGTATTCTTATAAGCTAACATTTTAGAGTTATTCAGACACATGCGTAAATTTAATTAACGCAATCACTGAGAGAAAATTTTTTGGTATCTGTAATTATAATTACATGTCACTATAGTTACGATTATTACTGCTATAAGTTAGTAATAATAATTATAGCCGTAATTGGTTGTCAACTGTATATATATTTATTAGAACTTATATATATAGTAATTATTACTAACATTGTAACAATTATAATTGTAATTATAGTAACATGTAATTATAGTTATAAGTACCAATAATTTTTCTCTCAGTGATGATATACCTTAGCAGTTTTATCTTGCGACGCTGTAGCAATCAGTTTGTCATTTGGTGAGATGATTACACAGTTTATATCTTTTTGATGCGCTAATGTTGTATGTCTTACATTTAATGATAAATCTTGATCTGTAAGCAACAAAGATTACATATATCCACATGCAATCTATATACATATATAGTATATGTGTATGTATGGATATATTCGATTTTATTTAAGAAATTATACTTTTTACTTACTATGTGATTCGAGATTGTTGGGTAATTCCCACAGTTTCAAGCATGAATCTTGAGCAACAGTAGTGAAGAATTTAGGTAATGTTTGAGATATGGCAATAGAACTAATCGATGCTGTATGTCTAATGGCATGTCCAATGCAAGACATCCTCATTGTGTCTTTATCCAGTAGCCATACGCGGACACTATTATCCTATAAATAATAATTTTATATATAACATAATATCAATTTCCTATATTATTATACAGGGTGTCCCATTTTAATTTATCCAGGCACATCCGATGTATGCCTCACTTTATAAAAAATTAATTTAAGTTGAATGTTGTAAGTAAAATAAGTATAAAATGAACTGTAATCTGTTTTGAGAACAATAAACTGATGTAATACACTATTATTATATATTATTAAAAGATATAAATACCTTGGCCGAAGATAGAAGCAGATTTACATTTGCCAAAGTCGTAGCGAGAGCCAAAATGCTGTCAGTATGACCGCATAATAGTTGACAATTCATAGAGGCAATTTCATAAAGTTTTATATCACAACTATTAGTCGCGAGTGCAACATGACTGTCATTATCTCCAAGATACGCAACATCTAGAATTTCATCGCTGTAGCCTACCAACTTTTGTAATTAAAAATTAGTATCTATATAATTTTATATACTTTTATATCAAGTATATCAAACCTGCTTTTTGCATTCGAACAACTCCATTGAATGAATAATTATGTTGTGATCGACAGATACTACTGCAAAAATATTAGAGATGCTGTTGTAAAGTAAGTGCGTAATTGATAAGCCTCCTTCTTCCTTAGATGGTGGCACTAAAGGATCGTCTTGCACATAAATCTGCTTGCCCGTTTTCATCTCCCAGATTTTGACGACACCTAGAGAATTTATATTAATCCCAAATGCACATTGGAAATGTGTAATAAAAGTTCCAAAAACCGTCGTGTGCATTAAGAGTTAAATTATACTACTTTCGTGTAGAGCATAAACCACATACACCTTACACATATATTTTATATTTATTACTATACCTTTTTCACCAGCCGAAGCAACATATATACCATCGCTTTTACGTGATGTAATAAATACTGGAAGACATTTCGCGGATATTATAAAAATTCCCTCAATTCCTTCGTATACTGGTAAAACACGTATTGATGTCCCAGTGGATATATCCCACAAGATCAGTACTCTATCTCTTCCCGAACTGTACACGTATTATGTATTATATTACATTCACATTCTATCTATACTGTATTTTATATTTATATATCTATAGTGTATCTTATATTTCATAATTTCTTTATTACCTAACTAAATAAGTTCCATTTTCGTGAAAACTAAGAGATGTTACTTTACTAAAATGTCCAGAGAGAATAACTTTTTCCTGTCCAGTAGTGATATCCCAACCATAAATTTTTGTATTGTCACCAGCTCCAAAGAGAAGTGATTTTTCACTGTTGGAATAAAATTCCAACACGCTAAATGAAAATAAAGATAATAATAACTCAGAGCAATATTTTAAATTATAATGATCTATTTTAAGACAAGTGTACAAATAGAAATGTGCGAACTACTTATATATAAATACAGATTAAATCAAGTAAGATGAATCACTATGATCTGAATACAAACACTATTTGAAAATTTTGAATTTAAAAGATTCGAATACATATACTGACAATCTTATAACTTTATTTCTTATCAATATAAATTAAATAGTAATATAGTACGGCCAATTATTAAAGTGAAAAATGTTTTATCATATAATTACCTAACTACTCCCTGTATTCCTTTAAAATTATGTGTACATGCATGATGTTGTAAATTCCACAATCTGACAGATCCATCACTTCCACCAGATGCCATTAAAATACTATTATTTGAAAGAGTTATTTGCATTACGGGTCCTTTATGAATTGATTTCCATAATTTCATTAACTTATTAGCTATAACAAATATAAATAAAAAAGAATATATAAAAGTGTTGCAGATAAGAATATAGAAAACAATAAAAAATTAGAATTTGGTAGATTACTTTTCCAATCCCATAATTTGAACAATCCACTCTTGTGATGAGTGATTATGCCTGTATCTTCATTACAAAGTGCAAAACAATTGATTGTATCTTCTAGTTGATCAGTCTCTGTTATGCACAATGATGATATCACAGAGCCTTTGCTCATAGATAGTATGGACACAGTGCCTCCTTTCTGGCAAAATAAGTATTCTGCATTTGCACTCCACTGCAACGAAAGGACAGATTATAAATAATTGGTAAGCCCGGATTAAAGAATTAAGATTTCCAACTACCAATTCTTTGCAGAATCAACTTTAAATTACAGACTACACCGACTCACATTGTAGAATCAAAATAATAAATTCTTTAATCTATAAACACCTACTTGTATATTGCCACCAGTATAAAATGCTCCATGCTTGGACTCCACCTCAAATCTATAAATATAACATGGGAGTAATTATCAAAATACAATTGTTAAAAAGAGAAGCTTAAAAAATAATTTATTGTATGTAACACTTATGCATCAGAATAAAATATTACTTACGCTTCCTTAAGATTAGCTTTGCTCATCTTTCATTACCCAAAAAAATTAATTTAGTTTTTAATTAAATTAGTTTTCAATTAAATTAAAAAACATTTATATTAATTTATTGAATAAATCAGGAGTCAGAATCGTATCACAATGCTAAAAGTACTGATATATAAAGCGAGACCGGTCTTCAAAATCACTCAAAACAACGGGCGACACACGTGCAAACACATTCCGCCGAAGTCACAGACTTTTCAATCAAAGAGAAACAACTGAACAACAGACTCGAAACTCTCTAGTATACTAGCGGCACATCATGGAGTAAAATGGAGTAAAAAGGAGACCAAACTCAAGGTGTATTGCATAGAAGCGTCAAGTGTCGAGCGTCAAGCATTATGAGCTTACTATTCGCTAAAAATAGGTCATGTAATCAAAATTGATGAATAGGGGCCGGTTTTACCAACACCGATCAAGCTTAATCGTGATTAACTGTCAACCGCAATTGGTCAATTCTATTAAACAGCAAATGTGATTGGTTAGTCAACGGCCGATAAGCTACCTGGCGTTGGTGAACCTGGCCCTAGCAAAAGCAATCTCACAATGCTCGACGCTCGACGTTGCCATGTAAAAGTACCTTTATAACTTAATCCTGATCTACAATTGCATAAACGTAATTGTAGTTGTAATTGACCAATCACACTTGAATACGAGGAGAATATCCGACTGTGATTGGTGAATTGTTATAACAACGATCACTTGCAACTACGTTTACGCAATTGTAGATCAGGCTTTATTACTCAACTTGACTTAACTATTGCTACTGCTCAAGTGCTCATTGTTGGACAATGTAAATTAATTAACTAAATATTAATTATACAATTTCATATTATTGTATATTAATTTAATTAGGTAATAATATAATAATAATATACATTTAATATTAATAGTAATAATAATATACATTTTATATTGTAATAATTAATAAATATACATTTATAAATGAAGTGCTAAAGTGCAGAAATTCCAGACGAATTTTGTTTCAGAACGTTATTTGTTTTAAGGAGTAGTACAGCATTTCCATAAATTCGCTAAGTTAATTTCACAACTCGTCGTATACGTCAACGCATGCAGTTGTTTATTGCGACTGGCGATAAGCGAGAATATCGATAATAATGACTACGTAAACAGTACATATTCCACTTCCTTATGTTCTATTGGAGACTCTCAACGTCTCGACTGTTACGTGAGGAAGATGGTACTATTGCACGTGGTTGTCAGCTGATACGCGCCTGCGATACGTCATTTCGCAGCCTTTTTCCATTCCTCCGGAATGGAACATTTTACGCCTATTGCGCCAGTCGAAATCCAGCTGTCGACTGGATCGGAACGTTCCTTTATCATCGTTGCTTCCGAACGCCAAGCTTGTAAGTACTTTGCATACGCTTATTTCACTCAAAAAGCTTATTAATTCAAAGTATTCGAATGGCAATCTTAAGATCCAGTCTAATCGATCTGCTTGAGTGAAAGGAGAAGCAGTTCGAAGCAATTTAAGCAGCTGAAGCATATTCGTACGCCCGAATCCAGCATTTTTTAGAACAGGACTGAATTTCTCAAGGAAAATTAAATAAAAAGCTACTTCTGTATACTTATATAGAGGAACGAATCAAACAGAAATTTGAATAATATTAGCCTTTTGATAATATTAGCTGAACTTTTGATAATATTAGCCTTCACTCACTGATCATTGAGTTTATAGAATAAAATTGAATGTAGGAAGCAAAGTATTAAAGTATGCTAACAATTCGACTCTCATAGAATGTCACGGTAGATTGGCATCAACGATCACATTCGCGTTAAATTCGTATTCTGCCAGCAAAATCTAGTAACAAATCAATTATGGAAGTCGAGCAGAATCATTTTGTAATCATTTAAATGGAGTATATTATTTAAATAAATTATTTAAATAATTACAAAACAGATTCTGCTCGATTTCTGGAGTCATTCCGCTGTCATGTTCTGTTGAGTATCAAATTCTGTTATATTTCTAGTATTCTGCCAAGAAAGTTTATTAGATATTTTGCAAAACCTTTCGATAAATTTGGAAAATGGAAAGATTATGGAGCTTTCAACTTATTCAATTATTTATATTGATTGCAAAATTGTTACAATTAATTTGTTTTTTTAAACAATTAAATAAGTACATTTTTGCCTAGTAGTCGTCAACAGCGAATTCATTCGTGCAAACATGGCGAATCGCATGCTTGGTTCTTCTCATTCGAGCCGTGTCATCCTAAAAAGTGTAGCTGAATTATTGACTGAGGAATAGAATCATCGCTAGATCGCTTCTGCGTCATCATATTTTTATTTGGTTTAATTTTAGCCTGACTTGAGTTTAACAAGAATTTTCGGTTTATATTTGCGTAAGAAATTGTAGAACATTGCAAATTTCGTAACATCTCAATTTATGAATTTCTAAAAAAAGAAGCGGATATTTCGGAGTATTTAATACTATTTGCTACATGATGTATATACTGCAAAAAAATTTATATTAATAAAAGAACAAGACTCCGAAGAAATAAATTATCATATATTCAAATAAAGCCCCATAAAAGCCGCGACTATGGATAAACGTGTGCAAAAAGATAATAAGAATTAAATACAAAAACATTTCGACACTTAATTTATATCCCCTCTCTTTAGTATAAAACTGACAAAATATTAACAAAATTATTGAGCGTTGCAATGAACATGGTAAAATTATGGAAAATAAAAATAAAATTGGTGCTTTACCAAGCAAATAACATCGTACATATAAAATCCAGAAATAAAAAAAGTTATTAATGAACGTCTTTAATTGTATTTGGTAGAATACTTAAATCGTTAGTCGAAAAATGACTGAAATATTGAACGATCACTGAAAAGCTATCATAGTCTTAGTCTAATATACAAAATAATTAAAAATTAACTTATATTAGTAATAAAATAACTGACATGACAGCAAAATACAAGATACGAAAGGTGTACAATACAAATTGTTATGAGTTTGTGAGAGATTGATGAACAAATAAAGCATGTTTATACGTACTAAATTAATTAATAAAACAAAAGCATTTTACGATTTTGTAAAAAGCTTACAATATAACGAATTTAAAAAATCCGTATTATTTTGCAAATTTAAATCTTGCTTTTGTTTTTGGATATAGGTATATGTATCATTTTAGAGATCAGTTCCTTATAATGCTTTTTTCTTGTTTTAATAAGTATTATAACATTGTTCCAATCGAATTCATGTAATAAATTAATTCTATCTTCAATTATTACGGAGTTTCTATTAATAATATAATTCCGGTGTTTATTTATTCTGGTTTTAAAACCCACATAAAACGCATTATAATCACCTGTCTTTTGCATCCTAATGTTAGGTTTTAATTATTTTATACATGTACTCAGTTTATTAAATCCTTTATAAATCATACGTACAGTTGAGTCATTCTTAAACATTTTTTTTAAATCTATCGAAATAGTATTAGTACATGTGAAATGATGAAAACAGTAGATGAATCAGCAGCTTGATCAAAATCAATAGAATTGATATTAGTCCAATTGAGCTGTTTAACTTAGAATACAAATTTATATTAATGTACATACATTTGTAGAAAATATATTCATTTCTTTTTATGACTGCTATCTAAACTCTGATATAATCATTTTTTAATCTCCTTTTTCTGTAAACTATTTGTCTATTTTCAACATCAAAATTGAAAACTATTATTCCCACATGATGACTAAATATTTAACATTTTGTTTTATTAGCATACATTAATTTATTAGGTAAGATAAATTAATTATACTTTCTGGATAAAAAAATCAGTATATGTTTCATGTTAATTTTCCTGTTTACAGTGCCAGTATCAACATTAGTGCCATAGATATGTTCCTAATTATTGCTTAGTATACAGTGGAAAGATGAGTAGAACAATGACTGACAAGAGTAAAAAATTATCACGCTGGTACTTTGGTGGTATTTCTTCCGCAGCTGCTGCATGTGTGACCCATCCTTTAGATTTACTAAAGGTCTTGTTTATATTGTTCTTAAATCAGTACTTTTTATTAGTAAAAGTAATGAAAGGTATTACACAGTTTGAACATTTTGTGTAATCAGAAATTATTTCAAATTACTGATAAATACCTCAGTTCTCTTTAATGCAGATACAGAAATACGAATAAAGAAATGTGTAAATTAGGAGACTAAACGGTCAGATCTTCTTTCTAGGTTCACTTACAAACGCAACAAGAAGGCAAGTTATCAGTAGTACATTCTACTATTGGAATAATTAGGAAACAAGGAATATTAGCTTTATATAATGGACTCAGTGCTTCTCTACTCCGCCAACTTACATATTCTACAATAAGATTTGGAGCATACGAGGTCGGTACATGCAAACCTTATGTGCATCATCTATATGTATATAAAAACGTTTTCTTCTTAATTTATTATACACAGGTCATGTTGAATATAATAGGTCGGCAAACAGTCACTTGAATCATCTGGTCATCCGTTGCCTTTTTATCAAAAGCTTATGTTGGCTGGAATTTCCGGTGCTATTGGCGGTGTCTTTGGAACTCCTGGCGATGTGATTAATGTACGCATGCAGAATGATATCAAAATAGCACCAGAACTAAGAAGAAAGTAAGAATTGACGTCCTTATTATTCGATTATATTATACTTTGTTGGTCTTATTAATATATTCCTTTATCACACAGTTATAAGCATGCTTTAGATGGATTGGTGCGTGTAATTCAACAAGAAGGAGTTCGTCAATTGTTTAGTGGATGTTCAACTGCAACCATGAGAGCAATACTGATGACTATCGGACAATTGAGCTTTTATGACCAGATTAAAACAATGTTATTACAAAGTGGCTATTTTCAGGATAATCCTTCAACACACGTTTTATCCAGTGTATCGGCAGTGAGTGTTTATAAATATTGAGACTTATCATTCTAAATTTATGGTATATTCGAAAAAAGATAACGTTTTACATTCTTTTGTGCTGACAGGGCGCTATTGCAACAACGCTTACGCAACCTTTAGATGTTCTTAAAACACGAGCAATGAATGCTAAGCCTGGAGAATTTAAAGTAAGTAGATCCAAATCTAAATGGAATTAATTAAAAAATATATGTAATTTGCGATTGTATTATATTTTCTGTACAGAACCTAATAGAAATCTTCCTATATACTGCCAAACTTGGGCCATTGGCTTTTTTTAAAGTAAGTATGATTGAAAAAGACCTTTATGTCAATATTAATAAATAATTTTGATAAAATCATGCAATATAAATTGTTTCTATTTTTAGGGCTATGTACCTGCATTTATTCGGTTAACACCGCAAACTATTCTCACATTTGTATTCCTCGAACAACTCAGATATAATTTTGGATTCTATCCACAATCCATAAAGCCATAAATTATAAAGAGTGAAATATTTTTGATAAGCAGAACTTTTGTAAGATAAATGGATTTGTTTCTTCTCAGATATTGTACAAGAAACAAATGGATAGTGTTACTATAAATGATCATACGTAACGCAAACACAGCTCGACATGGGAAAATATTTGCAGCAAAAATATTTAATTACTAAATCGCATACAATTTAATGATTAAAAGTTAATCATTATGTTTCTATCTAGAGATATTTCAATCAAATCATGGTTGTAATTTTCAATTGATACATTCCTTATATTAATTGTGATACGTTGACACAAATGCAGTTATATATATTTTAAAGCATATTTAAAATACGCATATATATTTATATATACATTTATAAAAAAGCCACACAGATTATTTATATTTATATTTAATTATATCTTTTACATGTATACGAAGTGATCCTTTAAGTACAAAAAACGAAAGTTATACATTTTACGAAAATTAACTTTTATAAATTTATGTTTTTAAGGCCTTCTATACTTCAAGTTATTCCACTATTTTATATTATCCCAATATGTGAAATGTATAGTACAAAATTCACGAAAGAGCTTTAGATAATATATAAAGAAAATAATTTTTGTTATATATTATATTGAGATATGCATGTTTATTTTAGCAGCATATGAATAACTTGCTATTGAAATGTACATTATTTTTATGATAAAAATATTTCAATTAATTTTTTAAATTTCTGCTTATGTAAGTTAAAAATGCAAATAAAAGGATATATTTAATATGCAAAATATTAATATTATGATGAGAATAAATTAATTAAGATAAATAATCCTATTTTCTATTACAGCGGATTTTGATGCTTAATAATGTTCACATGTAAATTTTCGCAAATACATTTTTTTATTTTATAAATCGTATGCCAATTCGGTTGATCGGACTTGAAATGCAATCGTAAACTAAAATATTAATATCTCAAATTAAAATAATTATCTATTTAATACTGATGCTAAGAAACATTTTAAAAATTTGGAAAGAATTTATTGCGAAAAATACCTAGAGCTGGAGTTTGAACTCTTACGATTGCGTTTCCAAATCCGATAAACCGGCGCACATTTCACTAAAACTGATAAATGTATTTGCAAAAATTTGCATGTTATTAAACCAAGAACTGTTTTAGCCGAAAAAAGAAATTATTTCTTTTAATTAAAAGTCTTTTAACAGGTTTGATTATAAAATTGAATAATTTTCTTACAATCTTAAGTTAAGATTACAATTAAGAAAGCCTATCAAGGATCCAACACTGGATATTGTGTGAATTAATTTATTGCATATGACATTAACTTATACATTTCAACCTGTAGTTAGAGTCCTCTTCAGTCAATTGCAATTAACAATACTTAAAGATTGCCTCATTTAATTAATAATTCAATAATCAATATAAAGAATAATTATACAGAAATTATGCATTTTGCGGGTTATCTCCAAATCCATTCTTAGAATGTCAACGTTTCGTGAACATTGCAATTCACTTAGTTTCTATATATTGCAATATTTATACGTATATATATATATATATATATATATTTATTTATTTACTTCAGCGTTTACATTTACCAAGAAGGGACTTGGTTTACATTGAAAGTTTATCCACACTCATTCCTCCGTACTGCTAAATTCTACTTCTAATAATATAATATATAATACATTATAATCTTAACCTATCCTTTTAACATGTTCTCTTTCCTTAATTCTTATTTGTTTGTATGTATTTCCTCACAGTCTGACCGCATTCGGGGTGATCCCGATTGATCACGGCTCGATTGGACTCCACCAATCACAGCGACCAGGTGCCTAGGAGCTTTGTAGTCTCAAGCGCTGTAAGTGGCTCGTGTCCAATTGAGCCGTGTCCAACTGGGTGCCACCCTTCTTGTCACAAACATTTAATATTACAATTACAATTATTTAAGTGGAAGTATAATTTGCTTGGGTATGGTAAGATTCATATATATTTTTTCTATGTTATTTTCTGAGAAAAACTGTTCTGCGTAGCTTTCATAGCTCCTTCCACATAAAGCTAATTCTAGTTTGTTTAGATCTTCATTTGACAACAAATTTATAACACCTGATGGCATTGCAGATGCCGAAAACATATTACAATATGGTGCCAAACTACAGGAATTTGTATTGCATATCACAATAACAGAATTACCAATAGTTAAAATTTGTGTTAGTTGACGAAATAAAACGGTTTCATCTTCTGCCTTCAAAACGATAACGCCCTTTGGATTACGAATTTTCGTTACTTCTAATCCTCTACTTTGTG
This sequence comes from Trachymyrmex cornetzi, assembly GCF_001594075.2. Classification (NCBI taxonomy): domain Eukaryota; kingdom Metazoa; phylum Arthropoda; class Insecta; order Hymenoptera; family Formicidae; genus Trachymyrmex; species Trachymyrmex cornetzi. Next base: position 815,571 of record NW_017300079.1, on the reverse strand, counting down.
AGCATGATAAAGAATTTTGATAGATATATGAGAATTTTATATCTGTTGATATTATATCTGCCAATACAGATTTACTAAAAAAATATATATGAGAAAATCAGTTGTTAAAAATTATTGTTGAGAATAATTAAGAAATACACACAAACTATAAAAACTTTCTAATAATTTAATACATACCCATTGCATCTTAATATAGATGCAAATTTGGACAATACTTGCATTCTAAAAGTGATAGGTTTAGTACTCCAAATTTTGAATCCTTTTTCAGCTGAATTAATACATTTGTTAACATCTTCACTACAATAATATGTCAATGAAAATTTTATATAAATTTTATGAAACATCACAAATCTAAAAGAATTATAATTAAGATCAAGAAAATAAGCTGTACCTTGTTGCATTTGCCCATTGACTATCATTATGTACCCAATATGTGCTTTCTACAGGTTGCTGCCACATACCATCATAAAATAAATTGTAAACTATACTTTTCTGCACGTTTGGTTTTTTTATACAATCGTCGAGATTAGACTTGCACCATTTATGCAATGTTTTATCAAATATTTTTGTATAAGGCAAAAGTACAACACCACAGTGGAAGTCCATGTAAGTATTTATAAATAAAACATCTCTCTAAATAATTTAAAAAAGAACATAATATTAGTAACAATTATAAAAATTGCCTAAAAAACTGCATTATATTATATAATAGCAATGCTGTACATTTAAAGATGTTGCTAAGTTTTTAGCAAATACAATATCTTCCGTCCATATGGATACAATTTTCATTTTATTAGGTATACCGGCTGTAAATAATTCGTTCTTCGTTCGAAATGTATTAATATCAGATCTCAAATCTGACATTCCAAAATATTCTTCCATAAGCCATAAAAATTTTTCTTTTATTGGTTCTTGGATCCAAATTTTGTTTAAATGCAACGGTAATTCAATTCTAAAGTAATTAATGACTGCATACAAATCTGAATCCGCTAGAAGTATTATTTCATTGGTATAACCTGTCAGAAATATTTAAAATCTTGAGTATGAGAAAAATTAATTTTTATTACATTACTAATATGTTTTCTTACTTATAACTTCATTTCTTAAATGTTTATAACGAGTTTCCAGTACAGAATGTCGACTAAAATACAAAAACAATTTGTTTGTGAAATTGATGACGATATTAATTTAAATATAAGAAATATAAGTAACAAATGATTAACGGTATTCTTTCTTGAATACACATTTAGATTATTTAGAGGAAAGAATACATACGTTAACCATTTGTTACTTATATTTCTTATATTTCATAATAGTTACAGTTTATCATGGTTACAGGATAGCATTTTCCAAAAATACATCCATTGTATTATCAAGTCCTTTATATATTTCTGAGATTGTAAATATCACTAATAAGACTACATCATCTTTCTTGTATTCTTCTAAAAAAAAAAATTTTTAATGAAATACAAAAAAAATTTGGTGTTTCTATTATTATAAGCTATTATTATTCATAAAATAAAATTTGCATATAACACAAATAATTTATTTTTTCTAATTATGAAGATAACATTACCATATTTATTGTCAAACATAAGCTGCATACCAACATTATTTAAGTATTCAATAATAGTAGTAATTATATCTACATGTTTACAAACTGATTGAAAAAGAGACAAATTTTTTTCCATTACAGATGCTGCTTTAAGAAATCTGTAAATACATAATTAAAAATTACAAGCGTGAGAATACAACTTTTATTATTTTTATCATATTTAAGTAATTGTTGAGTCAAATTCTCATATCTGACTAAATTTTGTTTTTACACAAAATAACCAAATATTTCTTGAAAAGTTTCACTCTGTCAAGAAGAACTCAACAATTATCCATATTTATACTTCAGGGCTATGTTCCAAAATGTCCTATCCAAGAAAGATTTTACTCTATATATTATATATGTTACATGTACTAAATACATTTCAAGTAAAATTTTCTTCAGAGAAGACGTTTGGAAATGTATCCAGAAATGTGAGTTTGTTTACCTTTCTGAAAAATTATTAACATCTGTAAATTTCATTTCCTTGGCTAAGGCAAATATTTCATTGCACTTACATAGCAGTATCTAAAAATAAGTATAATAAATATTTATACACACATTGTCATATTCCAAGTTGCTATAATATTTGTCTATATCTTTCAGTTGTTTGTCCATAATGTTATAATCAATTCCAATTCTTAAAATATTAGGGCCTCTTTCTCCAACTCCGATTAATTACCAATAGACGAGTTTAAGTCGGTAAAGATTAGGACACCTATTATGAAACAAGTAGGAATGAATAAATAGATTCCGATCGGAATTATTCAATTATTCCCTAGATTTCTATTGTAACTAAAGTAAACACGTAAAAATTAAGGTTGTGCTCCATATGCACGACATATGACACGTCTCTGATTACAGATAAAATCTTCAAGCCTATTGATTGATTGCAGGACAAAGAGGTTCTCGGATCTCTCTCTGTCCTACAGCCAATCAACAGGCTTGGAAGCTTTGTACGACACATGAAATATCGGTCGTAGAAGCTATGGTCGCGTCGTATTATTTCGCAGCTGATAAATTTCCTAACCTCAATAATTCGTGAAACAGAGTGACGCTTTGACGCCATTCTTGGCTAGATTTGTTCCTTTCGGGCAAAAATGCATCGAATGAGCCTAATTTTATCGATTTCTGATACGACGTCGATAAACTGAACAATTACCTTTTTATTTACAAATATATAATGACTGAATAAATACAAAACAAAATGGATATAATAAAGGAACATCTGTTTGTACCAACAAAGTATATGACACTGACAGATGAGAGAATTTGTTTGACAGCTCACAGAAACTGGCTCTCCCGATTGTTAACAATTGGCCGATTGAATTTCATCTGTCATGATCGTTTATCCAATGATGAAATTGCAGCACAGCCTACAATCGATGAATTGGGTGGCGATTGGCTGAAAATTTATGCAAAAGTATTTTGATATATAACATTTTCATATATTTTAAGTAAGGTGTACGAGACAACAAGCATGTAAGATAAAATTTTGTTATAAATTAGGTATATATAAAGCAACACAAGAATGTAATTCCTTTACCAAGAGGAAGATCTATTAATAATATAAGAAACCAAGCAGAGTTAATGTTTTCGCAATTGTTGCATTATGTGGCAGAAACTAATTATCGAAATCTATGGAAAGAAATATATAAGAAATATTATAGTATGTATTTGATGTTCTATTTAAAATTTTTAGATTTAAATTTTTAGCATTTTGTTACTCTATAGATGTATTTTTTTTTTTATATAAATTAATATAATTTCTTGTAAAATATATAGATCCCTGGAATTATGTTGAACAAAAAGAACATTCTAATATCAGTGCTAATGTAAGCGATGTTACCATTATGCATGAAATACTGAATAGAATGTATGGCTGTACAGTAGTACAAGTGCAACATGGTACAGTTTTGTCAGTATCAAATGGTATAGTGTCTAAAACACATTGTAATCTGGTACCAATCCATTTTGTCATAGAGACACCATCTGCATTTATAATGTTTTATGAACAGACTGCCAATTATTCTCTTCGTGAGTGAGTATATTATACATCATATTTATACACATCATATTTATGTATATATTTTTAATATATTAATAATTACAAGATATTTCTGTATTCTGTTACTTATAGATGTGTAATGTATAGTCCTGCTGCTCTTAATACAAGTTATGGAAAACCTTTATTTATAGTTTATCAGTTATTGAGATTATCCAGAGACTTGCACGATCGTGGTCTTGCTTTAGGCGAAATTACACTCAGTGATATATTAATTACAGACAATTTTACTATTCAGGTATATTTCACATAGAAGAGCTACTAAACACTAGTAAACAGTATTATTTTAATATATTTAATATTTAATGAGATAAGTATAAGTATTTAACAAGTATTCAATAAGATAAGGAAAAGAATATTTTATTTGAGCTAATTTTATTCTTAGGTATTACCGAAATTAAACGATAATATTTATCTAAAACCTGATGGTGAATGTACAAGTATTTCTCCAGAACATAAAGAGAAAAATTCGAGTAGCAATGTTTATGCTAAAAAAGATGACATATCTCGTTCAACTAATACTAACTTTGGTTTAAATGAGAATATTCAGAAATTATGTGAGATGTGGATGTATAATTGTATTAACAACTTTGATTATTTAACTGCACTCAATAATTTGGCTGGTAGAAGATATGGTAATCCTAGCTGCCATCATGTTATGCCATGGGTGACGGATTTTACAACAAGAAGTGGTGGTAATTGGAGAGATCTAACAAAGTCGAAATTTCGATTAAATAAAGGAGATAGACAATTAGATCTTACATTTGACTCACAATCAACAGAGGTATATAAATTGTATAAATGCAAAAAGACTTATATCATATTGAATAGTCAATTAAATCATAGGTTGGACACCATGTATCTGACGTCTTGTCAGAGATTACCTATTACGTATATCTTTCACGTCGATATAATAAGTCTGTGCTCTGTAAACATGTACGACCATTATGGGTACCTGGAGAATATCCGGCTTCAATTCAAAGATTACATGACTGGAGTCCCGATGAATGTATACCACAGTTTTTCACCGATCCCAGTGTTTTTAAGGTAATACATAAATTATATGTATTCTAGTAACATGAAAGAAAATATATAATTCCATTTAGAAAAATTTACGTAATTTTGACCTAATCTTAAGGATATCTCAAAGTTATTATCTTCTTTTCTCCTTATAACCGAGCAACTTTTGTCTGAAACTTTTTTGTCTTAATCTTAAAAATTTTAAGATATTTTACTGAATGAATTAAAATAGACTATTTTGTATAAAACTGAAACATATGAAATGAGAAGATCAGAATCAAATTCAGAACCTGCTAATAATAATCAACTATTATTATTTATTTAGTATGCAGTCATGCATCTGTAATATATATATATTATTATTTAACAATGATAAAATATTTATTTTCTTTAGATTTAACATTTTAAAGAAATATCTTATTTACAGTCCATTCATGAGGATTTGCTAGATTTAGAAATTCCAGCATGGGCAACTTCCCCAGAAGATTTTATCGAGAAACACAGAGAAGCATTGGAAAGCCTTCATGTTTCGGAAAGATTACATCATTGGATAGATTTGACTTTCGGCTACAAGTATGAATATAATCTTGCTCAATGAACAGTTTATTATTTATTTTTGAATTTTTCTGACATACGTTTTTTACACGATAGATTATCTGGTTTCGCTGCTATAAAATCAAAAAACGTTTGTTTACAATTAGTCGATAATCATACTGGTTTAACTAATTCTGGTGTTGTACAACTTTTCACACAACCACATCCACAAAAAATTATTCCGTCTCCCTATTGGGGTAAAGTACCACCACGTCTTCGATCGACATCTTCAACCAATAAAAGTAGTAAGTTTTAGACGAAGATTTCAAATTATTAAAAATTTTGAAGACATTGTAATTTTATCAAATTGTTATACGATTGTAGAAAATGATCAACCTACGAGTAGGATCAGTGATGATGAAGGTCACAGTTCTGGTATTGAAGAAGAAGAATCTACGACAACAAACGTATCAAGATCACCTCTTGTATTAAGTCGTTTGTTAAGTCGTTCCAGAGGTTCTTTGCTGTCAGAAGATAATGTTAAATCGGACAAATCCGTTAATCAGCCCATTACTCTTCCAAAGGATTTCAATCCTGTTGCAGCACTCATACAAGTAGAAACTACACATGCTTTTATGCATAAGATTAACTATCAAAATTATAAACTTGCAACAGGATCACATGATTTTTCCACTAATTACAAGCAAATTGTGGCTAGCGGACGTATTAAGGAGCAACAAATACTAGGTTGTCTAATAGTAGAAATATTTCTAGCTGACAAATTCCGCTCAGCCTGGAATGTTGAAAAAGTATCATTCGCGCAAAGATTCACGACATGTCTAAATATCTTGAAGACATCGGCAGATAATTTACCGAAATGTATAAGAAACATTGTATCGTTATTGTTACAAATTGATATTATGCCAAAGAGTTATAATGTAGGCAATGTAGAGATGAATGACATTTCAACGGTAATTTTAAAACTATACAAGATTTTATATTATAACGAGATGTTTCATAATTATTTATAAAGATTTAATTGACTAATAAAACTTATGAAGTTAAATAGAAAACAAGTTAGAAACAAGACCGATATATGAATAAATTATCATATAATCATTTATTTCAGATATATGACTGCGCTTATTTTTAATATATTTAAAATAAATTATATATAGAATTATTTTAACATCTTACTTTGATTATAGTTAGCGATCTTCTTACTTAGTTAATTTAAATAGAAAATTTTATATTATGAAATAGTTGAGATTTTGGAGAATTTGAACTATCAGCATTTTTTTTCATGTTATATATACTTTAATATATCTTTATATATATATATAAACTTATATATATACTTTAATATATATATATATATATATATAACTATGCATTCAAAAATTCTTTTAATTTCTGGCACTATTCATAAATCATTTTCGATGCATTATTATGTCTAAGTTTGTTGATACACTTTAAATTTCGAGACATTAATCATTTTATAATACATGTAAAATCATATAAATAATGCAATTTATAAAAAGCTCAATATTTTGAAAACAATTACTTTGCTGATCTATGTTTATTAAAACTTTTTTTTTGTTTCTGTGAGTCTATTAGTCAATTAAGTCTTTATAATTCCGAAAGATTTATTTATAATTCCGAAGTACTTCATAACATGTAAATGTAACTTGAGAATTTAATTTAGGATACAAAAGTAACAAAAAATTCATATACATTTGTTTTATCCTTGTTTCCGAGTTACAAATATTTTTGTGTTTTTATTAATCTTTACGAATTGAGCTAGCATAGTATCTTCACTTATCTTATTGACTTCTTTAAAGACAAAGAGGTATAAAGATGCTATGCTAGCTTAGTTTTTAATGAGAATTAATGAAATACGAAAACGTTTATAACTCGGAAACAAAGTTAAATAAAACAAATATTTATATGAACTTTTTGTATTATTTTTGTGTTCTGAATTTATCTCTGAAATTATGCTCAGATGTCATGGAATATTCTCTCTATACATGTAAAATATTTTATATTTAGATGAACGAGACTCCTTTTCGTTATCCAACAATAACATATATGGGTCTTCCGCCACCATCCGCTCATCAATTTCTTCAACCAATTTTATCTGGCAGTCTATTCCCATTCTCCAAATACTGCCAATACTTATATAACATTGTGGAAATGTTGCAAGAATATAATAGTTTGGTACGAGAATTAAATGCTATCGTGAAAACCGAAGACGATATGGATTTTGTAATGAAAACAAAGATAAAGTATTTGTGTAAAATTAGCGAGTGTAAAGTAAAAGCAATTGCTAGGGAATTAGAACGGCTGTTACCTTATGCCGGTGGCATGAGAGAAGCCACTTTACAGTTGATAGTGCCTCACATAGTGCAGATTATGGAAGAACCTTATAGTGCAGTATTGGCAGTATGGCATCTTTTTGATCCCATTGCAAAGTAAGTGTATTACTTTATTTTATTTTTTTTATATAAAATACTTTATTTGACTCTCTTCATTTTTCTCATTTTTTGTCGCAGAACGTTGGGACCAAAGGATACAGTTAATACATTCCTTTCACCTATTATAAAATTGTATGAGAACGGTTCTATTATGGATACTGCACTATACGTTGATATAATACCTGCGGGAATGCTTGCAAAGTTTCGAACTACTCGATTATATCACAGAACGTTCTTGTTGAAATTGATAGTTCGGTTAGGTCTACGTAGATTCCTAGACAATTTTATAAATCCTTTGGTAGAAGCAGTGGGAGGATATAAAGATTATGTACAGGGCTCGATTGACACGTGCACACATAGGACTGTGAATTTGAAGTAAGGAAACGAGTAATAATTAATTTATATGTAATATATAAATTATTAATTAATATGCTGTATATTTTAATCGTACATCATATTATATTGCTTATAAACTTCTATGAAGGAGCTGCGACTTAAGTGGACCTTGCAGTGAGGGAGAAGGTATTTTATCTCCATTAGATGAAGATTCATTTGCAGACACTGAACACACTGTCGTTACATCTTCTGTACCAACGATCAACGATATGTCTAACATAATGAAAAATAATGATATCGAAGGTAAATAACGTTATTCAATGACCGAATTAGTAAGTATAAAAAAATGATTTGACTTCTATTGGATATATTACAGAGGTATTTACCATGGAGACGGAAGATAATTTATGGATTTCTTCAAACAATACCGCACCGTATGATATCGACTTACATATAGAACTCAACTTAAATGCCTGCGATGATACAAATGATGATAGAAATAAAAATTCGCCGGGTGATTCTGCGAAATCATCAACGATTCCAATACCCGAACAATCAAATACTAATGGAGTTAAATTAGTAACTGAGTTTAACAGTATTGGTTGTAACGTTGGAAGTAAAACTTCCAGTGAAGATTTCACTTACGTCAACACATATGCCATGAATATTCATTCGGATAATAATCTCTCAGAAAATATAGATACTAAGGAAGATAATCCTGCAGTGCTTTCCGCGGATTTTGATAATAAAAACGACGTGATCAAGTCTGATGAAAATGTACATCAATTAGATCATATTTACCGAAAATCTATTCTAAGTGAATGCACAATTTCTGAGATGAGCGCAGAATCTGTTATATGGTTATCTCATAGACTTGGCCCGGTACTTACAGCACGATACTTATCGCGAAATCTTCTGAGAATGTTGACGTTATGTTACGCTGGGAAAGAAAATTTAACACCAATTGATGACAATAATTTTATGCATCTGAAGGGTGTTACATGGAAGAAGCCGATATTAGCTGGTGATCAAAACGCTGTTAAAGTTTTAGAGTGCCTCACATCTATTGCAGGTACGTACAAAAATATATATATATGTATACATGAGTTATTTTAATAATTTTCAATAAGTAAATGACAGTTTATCAACTATTTTATCAGGATTATATGGCGAACAAATTATATTGCTGCAATACTTTGCACATATAGTCGAGCTATTAGCATTGTGTAAGAGAAAGTTAACGCAGAATTTGGAAGGAGGCCTAATTTCTTGTCTGGCTCTATTAAATCACATTACAGCATATCTTAGTGATTCTACGGTGATGGATGCGCTTCATGTAATGTTTATCATATAATTAATTATTACATATTAATTATTACATGTTAATAATGTAATGAAAAAATCGCGAATAGCTCATCTTTGTTCATATTTAAATGTAGGAGCCGATTGTTAAATCCATATTGCATCCCACAGTACGCATATTGTCAACTGCGAGATTTACATTTCCAAATGGAACGCTTGCGCGTATTGCTTTAGCTGAAAAATGTTTGGAAGCAATGTTCATTCTTAGCTTACGGCTTGGCAATGTGATCACAAAAAATCATTTAGCAGTACCAATTCAACGCTTCTTTCTGGCTTTTGACAAAGCTTTCAGTGAAAATTTAAATGGTGGATCAAATAATTTTGGACAAAAAGCAAATACGACCTACGAACATTTCGTACGGTAATAATACGCAGATGTGTGAACATTGTGGTTTAATTATACATTGTGCGTTAAGAGGAGACAGAAAGTTTATATGATCAAATTGAATTACAATTTGTGAATTTATTTCAGGGAAAGGAATAAACGAATACAGTTCTTCGTTTAGGTATTATTTATCTTTGAGAAAATTAATTTGTGTACAATATAAAAATTATTTTAAAAATGTAGAAATTTTCTATATCTTATTGAAGACAGAAAATTTCAAATGCCTCGCATTTTGCAATGATTCCAAGGAAACAATCTACTATTTTCTGTCAATTTTTTTCAGGACATTTTATTCCACAGAATGAACTAAAATAAAAGAATGTTATTACAAAATAACATAAACAGAAAATTCCGAAGATTCCTTCATTTTTGAATAAATTTTGTTATTATAAATTAATTTTCCTAAATATAGAAGCAGTACACATAAAATCTAAACGTAGAATTATGTCTATTTATTCCGTGTTTCCTAAAATACACAAATTTTGCTTTCCATTTAATTATATAAATCTATTACTCCTGCTTTTCTTAATGACAAAACTAACGACATACCAAGATATTCATTTTTATTATTTCATAGAATGAAAACGGCAAACGAAGAATCTGTTAATAATGGAACTTATGCGTGGAACAAACTTGATACAGATATTGCAGATTCGTATTCTCCTCCAATCGTAGAAAATAGTGACGTGCTAGACTTGCAAAGAAATAGAGTAAGATCAAATAGTTTACGACTCATGTTTCTTTTTTAGATATTATGAATGCAAATGTATATGTATTAAACTTTTTATTTACAGGCATTTGAAGAATTACGAGCTGTGTTTACTACTGCATTTGCTCACAAAGCCTACATGCTTTTTTATAGATGTATTCATACTGAAATGATGGAACATATACTTAAAAATCACGAGCATATACAACAGCTTTGTCATGATTACGAGCAAGAAATAAAAGCTACTTCTGTAAATAACGGTAGATATCCTATAAAATATTACTATCACGATTAATAATACGTAAATAATATGTTCATTCTTGCGTTTCATTTTTGTTTTTGAAGATAATGCGGATAAGTACAATACTTCCGTGGATTGTGATGATACGGAAAATGTAGAATCAATTGACAAAGGTGCTTGCAGCTTCGGGAATATATCTGTGATAGGAAACAGATTCGAGATACAGAAAGATGATGCAAGATCTCAAGTGTTACCGGAGACGAGTATTGTCGTCAGTCGCGAAACAACTTGTCCGTTATCTGCTGGTAGACAACTACGTGGTAATTGGTTAGCTTATTGGGAGCACGAGATAGGAAGACCGGAGAAGGATACAATATTTAATATAAAGCAGATAAAACTTCAGACTTTCAACGGACATACAAACAGTGTGAGATGTCTTTATGTATTAGACAATGAGAACAGTTTTATGAGTGGTAGCAGAGACAAAACTGTGAAACTGTGGAGTTTACGAAGCCAGGTAAGGTATATTCTGTTCAATTTAACAAAAAAAAAAACTTTTGTTGTATAATATATAGAATTATGATTTTACTGTTGTAATGAAATCAGGGTGATGGAACTACAGTTTCATCGTGTCAATATACATATACCGGACACAAAAAGTCTATTCTTTCACTTACATTCTTGGAATCTTTGAGATATGCAGTGACATGCGATGGCATGATTCATTGTTGGGATCCTTACATGGGTTCGCTTCTGGGATGTCCGGAAAGCAGCCGTCCAGTTCCTGTGAATATTTTAGCCTCGAGCCCTTCCCCCTCTACAACTCTTCTTGTGGGAACAACCGATATTACTCTTAGAGTTATTGATTGTAGAACATTCCAGTATGTTAATGAAATGAAAGTAAGCATAAAATATATATATTAATATTCTAAAATTCTAATTTATGATATACAAAGTTTAACGTTAAATTATTCAATAGATTTCCATGAATCCAACGGGTTTAATAAGATGTATCGCTGTATCGCCTAGTACTAACTGGGTTGCTTTAGGTCAAGCATCAGGCTTCTTGACGATACTAGATACTCGTACCGGTCTAATTATCGCATCTTGGAAGGGACATGAATGCGAGGTAAAAATTTAGAGGTCTTTTATCTTTGAAAGTCTCTTAAAAAAAGCTATTTTCGAAAAATTTGTTGAAAAACCTACGTGATGGATTTTCATAAGCTTTTGTAGGTTTATTTGTAAGTATATTAAACTGTTTTCAGGAAAAATTTAATAGATATATTCATTAATTTCAAAGTTATTAGCGTTTAAACAAGGGACTATAAAGAACATGATATATATATATATATATATATATATCATTTTT
>NW_017300079.1:781061-803393 GCF_001594075.2 Trachymyrmex cornetzi | reverse complement strand
ATATATATATATATATATATATATATTTCCAGATGATCTAAAAACAGTGATGTGCAATTTTTTTTATACTGGATTATTTTCAGATATAGTGTGCTTCTCAGCAAGCGACACGTGTAATACGCTGATCATAAGGTTTTAATTATATAAAGAAATTAGACATTTCTATGATAATTCGATTTACTAAAGAATCACCTTAAATGTTTACTAAAGATAGTACAATATATGTATAATAAACTTACAAAAATCTATGAAAATTTATTGTATAGGTTTAAAAAAAATTCTGAAAATTGCCTTCTTCATTAGACTTCCAAAAATAAAATGCTTAATAGCTGCTGACGATTTCAAAGGACTCCGCACCAATTATTTTATGGAAATTGACTTTCTGACGAATTGACCAAATTTTGGATGTATTGTAGTTCTGGTCATTTTAAACAAATATCTTCACGAGCCCAACCTCCTCCTACAACTACTTCTTGTACAAGTCCCGGAAGATTCAAATTCAAACCAATGAAGTTCCGTGTATTATTGATAATACGTATATCATTATTGATAGATATCAGGGTTGGAAAGTTACTTCATAAAAATAATTCGTTACACTTACAATTATTTAAAAAGTAATTAAACAGGACTTGTAACGCAAAAACTAGCAAGAGGAAGAAGTTGAGTCCGTGGAAATATTTGTTTAGAATGATCAGAACTATAATATATTCAAAATTTAGCCAATTCGACAGAAAGCCAATTTCCATAAGGTTGCTGCAGAATCCTTTAGTATAAGAATTTGTTTAATTTATTGATTTTTAATATTATAGATATTGCAATTAGAAGCGATAAATGAAACTACTATAGTTAGTTCTTCTTTGGATCAAACTATAGCTGTGTGGAGTGCAATAGATGGAAAACTTAAATTTCACATGAAGTAAGAAAACTTGTAATATTATTATGTAAAGTGAAATAGACAAAATATAATTTACATACATTTTTTTATTGATTTTCAGAGGCGCAACAGAACCTGTTCATTGCATGGCAATGCACGAACAAGCATTGGTAATAGGAACAACAGCAAATCGAATTGGTGTTTATACTGCTGTAGAAACGACTGCTTCATTAAGCTCATCCAAATTAAGATCTGACGCTTTTAAAGGCATTCTTACTGCCTTGGCGGTCCTGCCTCTCAATCGATTACTATTATTAGGTGCTGACAATGGTGGAATAATACTACTATGTTAGAGAGCTATTTACAGAACATGTGTGCGCTCGCATACGTGCGTGGACGTTACTATATACAATAGCGAGGAATAGAAAAGTATATCTAATTTAACAGAAAAAAAGCGTGGAAAATCTATTACAATAAATTTCATTTGTACACAAGATACACATTCAAGAGAAAGATTTTCTATATATGGATGATGTCTGTTCTCGTCCCTATTACTTTTAGAGCCAATTTGGCGGACATTTTGTACACACCGACATCCGCTAAAATTTCTGCCGATACATTTTTATCATCATTATTTAGTGCTTCTTCAAGCAATATTGCTGAACCCATTAGAATATTTAAAAGTATACACGCTTCTTTGATTCTAGAACATTAAAATAACTAAATTATTACATCTGTTTTAACGAATAATTTTAATAATTTTAGAGACTTACAAAGGGAAATATGATTCTGGTTTGTTAATATACAAACCAAATAATGGAAACAAATTCCTCAAAATATCATATTGTAATTGTTCAGCACCACCATTATTAAAATGATTTACTAGTACAACTTCTTCAAAGAGAAACTGTAAAAAGAAATATTTGAAATAAGATGAGAATTATTATATAAAAATTATTATGTAAAAAGTAATATATTTTCTTCATTTTTATCTTATATACTTGATCAAATTGAGCAGCTAAATTCTTCCAAGCTTGATTAAATAACGGCAAGGCAAGAACATTGTGCAATATATGAAGACGTGTAGCTAGTTCTTGGAACATGGGACAACCACTTGGTGTCATTGATAATGAAGCAACTTCTTTTGAAGACTGCATCGCAAACCATCTTAGAATAATAAAAAGTACTTTAGAATTTAATAATAAATGAAAAGTAATTTTTTAAAAATGAAATACTTTCAGGTTATAACATTTAAAATAAAAAATTAGTAATATATATACAATATGTATGTATTCTTTCTTACTAGTTTTTACTTTAAAAATAATTGTAGTTAAGTAAACTGGGAAAACTCTTACTTGTCTGTTCTATAAGCTCTACTTTTAGCTTTTACATCTAAAGCTACCGAGTCACTGATTTCATTTATCAGTTCTTTCTCTAATCGTCGTAAAAGAACTACAGCTTCGTCAAATACAGTTCCTTCTATTTCTCCAATATTCTCCTTAACGTCGTTACCTTTGTCCGTGGCATTTTCCACAGCTTCGAATTGTTTCTTGAAGAAATGCAGTTGCAAGAAGTGCTACACAAACGCGAGATTATGATAAATAATATGTAATTTGTGTATGATATTGCAGATAAAAATATACGTACAACAGTCACGCCCCATTCTTCCAAAACGGTCGCAACATAATGTAGTGTATTGAGAATATATGGCATAAGTGACGTTAATGGATCTTCATAATTTTCATGTAGCAATTGTAACAATCGTACTCGCCAATCGTCAATCAATTCCAATTGCAATTCGAGAAATTGTAATCTTTAACAATATATCAACGCAAATAAGTATTATTATCTCTTGCTTATAATGATCTCGTATAATTTACCTATGTCCAGGCTGAGGTAAATGTTTGTATCTATCAGAAATAGTGGTAAGGAGCGTAAGAAAAGCGTCTGCACATTCAGTGACTTTCATATCATCTATATCAGGACTCGTCAATCTTTCCCAAGCTGTATTTGAGCTTAATATTGCATCCATTTTTTCAGTTGCATCTAAAGTCATAATATGTCTGTGGTATATATGAAATATTACTTCTTCGTGTACTTACACTTTTTCTCCATGTTTATCCATTTTACAAAAATATGAGCTTGCGTAAGAACAAAAATAGTAGCCGGCTGAGTGTGAGGATACAACAGAGTCTCTCGCAACTCTCTCTCAAATCCTAAAGCTTCGTCTACTAAATGCGCAAATAAAGTGTCGTCATATTGCACCATGGGCAATTCGGAATGAAGTTTTTCAACGGCTAATTGAACTAGAGCACGCATAAATTCGGCCTATATTATATAATTACTATAATTAGTGACCAGAAATGATATTAAGAGCCAATATCAATATTCAATTAATTGTTATATCAAACCTTTATATCTAAATGTCCGAAACCTACAGAATCTGCTACAGGTTGAACATTTTTTTGTACCCATTGAACATGATCTTTGATCCATGTTAATATTTGTGTAAAAAACCATTCTGGCTTATCTTGACGATTTGTCAATTTAGCTCCTGTGAAATGATAAACAAATCTTTGTCGGAGGGGACGTACCAAGAAGGTGATTGGCAAACTAATTGGTGCAAAGTCTGTTAACAGCACAGACGTTACTACCGGTTTAATCATTTCGTCTCTGAATATATTAAGGACAATATAAAACAGTTTTGTCGTGCGATTCACTTTTCGAATCTAAAACAATTAAATTATATAGTGCAAGGATACGGTAGCTGTAGATGAAAGAGATATTCAACAAGTATCTTAAATCTTGTCATTGTTTCTGGTAAAGGTGTGGTTAATGAAGTAGCATTGGTTCCACAAAAGGGCCATTTCAATATCTTCAATAAATCATTGTATTCCCTATAAATATTAGGAAGTATATAGTATATGAATTATGCTTTGAATCTATGCAAAGAAGAAACATACTTTGACAATTTTTTCTTGATTATATTGTACCAAAAATGTAAAGTTTCATGAACATAATTGACCAGATGATGACATACAGACGTTTGCAATTGGCAACTGATGTTTGTTAAGGTTGTATATAGAGTTATCATCGACTGATCATCGCCAGATAACAAGGATGCTTCTAGTTCATGGCTAAGTATAATACAACTATTTAATAAACAAAAATAAAACACTATATATTCTGGGAAATGGAAGAATTACATGTCATTACTTTTACTGTTACTTATAATAATTTGACAATGATGTAGTTAGAAATAAAAAATTCTTCAGTAATGAGTGACTTTTCCAATCAGTTACAAGTAACATTTAATTTTTCTAAATCTGGTGTTACCATTATGGTATTATCATAAAAAAATTCGCAACGTTATTACCAAATTACAACAAAGTCATAATAAAAAGTAATTGTGTTATAATTGTAATGCATACTTCCATTCCCTGCACGTCATCTTTTGACAGTTTATTACCTAATATTTTCTACATATCTTATGAAGTATAAATAGGATAATGATTTATCCAGTTGACTTATTTTATCAACAACTTCTTGCAGCTCTAAATTTTTGTCATTTTCGCTAAATGTCTCTTTGATCATCTTACCGAGATCTAAACAAATTTCTTGTAACTGCTCAACTTCAAAATTGACACATTCTACATTTTCAACTACTGCCTTTACCTTGGAAGGAGCAGTGGTCGATGCCATTGACAGCTGTAAACAGGAAGCAATTGACACCTAATGTTTAACTATGTTATGTGCTATTTTGTAAATAAATACCGACTGATTTTTCAATCTCATCCTTTTCTGCTTTGAGATGCTCTTCGAAATCGTAAATTCCTTCAAGATTTTTTAAAGTCGATCCTAATTGTTCATTAAACCTTCGTATAACTTTTTGTTTTATATCCATTATCTATTCTAATATTTCCTTAGGCTCCTGAGTTAACTCTGAGCACTCATGAGCACTCAGACAAGAACTGAAGAACTCTGCGTTAACGGTGGCGACACAGGATCAGATGGCGGTCTGGCGAAACCGATAGCCAAACATTCAAGCATGAGCCCATTAGCACATCAGCCCACGTCCACGTGATCGTCTTCGGCGCGCCGAGAATGAACAAGACAGTGAGCTCCTTTTCACACTAGTCGCTTGTTTGAACTAGTTTGAAGCGACCGAAATTCGAAAATGCTTTCTCGGCAATTCTGAAAAAATTATAACTTAAGTCTAAATAAAAAAATCACAAATCTATTATTGATACGCTAAACATAATTATAAAGCCTTGCGTCCATGAGATCGGTCCGAGATCTCGAATGAAGAAAGAATTGACCAATCGCAATGGTCTTGTGATCAATTTGTTCAAACGTGATTTGTTAATTTTTTCTCTGTCCGAGATCTCGGACCGATTTCTAGCATCGTGGACATCGGGCTGAAGAATAGAATGGAAGACTGCAATGCATTCTGGTGTTACACTATGAAACTAAACTGCGTTCCAACAAGTACTTTACACAGTGGAACACAGAGATTGCGTTTAGCAGAAAATTTGTTTTGCAACTGTTGGAAGTTTTCTTTGCAATAATTGGATTATACTAACAATTAAATATTAGAACGCGATCCAACCGGTTAGTTTAATCGGAGATCCGAGAGGTATCTAACGCGCGAATTTAATTAAAGATGAGTAAACAAGGCAAATATAAAAACACTATCGCAAAGAATGGGAAAAAAGAGATTTACAAAAGTTAGTTATCAACATTTTTAGAATTGAACTGACATTTTTTTTTAAACTGCAATCCGATTCATGTTCACGATGCTTAAAAATCATTTCATTCTTGTTGTTTGTCAAATATTAAACAAATGACTAATGATGCTCATGAACGTTCTGAGCTTAAATCGAACCATGGTTTTAAAGAGTGCTGTTTAAGAAAAATACTATCAATTTTGGCACATTTACAAAATCAGATGGCCTTTGGCTAAGTTCTATTAATTTCAAGGACCTTCTTTTAAGTAACGGTGTCAATTGTAAATTTGATTTTAAACATACAAGTTGCTCTGAAATTAACTCTCAAAATCTGAATTTAATTCTTTATTAACACATCATGATCAATATTTTGATTGTAAATCTTAAGAAAACGGATGAAATGCGGGGGGCTCTTTATATTTATGCGCGTCCTATAAAGGACCGCACACAAAATTCCATAACAATGACCGTAAGACATAAACTTAAGCCGATGAACCAATCAGGATATTGCTTTAGGTTTACGTAATCTAACGGAAATGAAAATAACAGTAAACTTATCCATAACCTCGTAATAAGGCGAATTTCAACCGGTTGAAACTCGCCTTATGGTTAAGTTTATTCATGCTATTTTTATTTTCGTTAGATTACGTAGATCTAAAGCAATTTGATTAATCATTATAATATATATAAATGATGTCAAAATGATAGTTTAGAGTCATTTCGACATCATTTGACGTAATTTTAACGTCATTTTGACATTACCGTGACTAGTTGTTCTGCTTGGGAACATATCAGTTTTTGAATAATAAATTTAATTGAAAAATGTATGGAATCATAAATGTGTGTACATACTATACACATAATATGTATATATATAATGTAGGCCACTTCTACAATATTTAATGACTCCAAACTCTCTTTCTTTCTCTGTGTGTGCACGCGCGCACATGCTCGCATGCCAGAGAGGATTTGGAGTTACTAAATACTGTAAAAGTGGCACACATTGTATACATATATATTTTTCGAAACGTTTCTGTATTAAATTAATCTATATATTTAAAAACTAAACATTTCTTAAACTCCATAGCACTTATTTTAAATCTTCTCATATCTTTTATATTTTTTATTTTCGGACTTTTTGTTCAAGTAAACTTTTCATTAGCACCATCTAAACTGAAACGTATTTCAATTTTAGCCAACTTGAAGCCACTTTAAAAAATGTGCGGGGTTCTTTTAAAATAATTCAGTTTTAATAAAAGACGAATTTGTACAATTTATCCTTTTAATTATATATAGTTAAAGTCGAAATTATATTACATAAAAGAAACGTGATTGAAGATCTATACAATATCACAAAATATATGTATATTTAACGTATAAAGTAATTATATAACGATTAGTAATAATATTAGTAAAGTGTTAAAACACCTGAAATTGCAAAAATCTTATAATAAAACAAATTTTTATAAAAATATCGTGTAGTATTTTACAATAGAAAGTTCAAAACCTTGAATTAGGAAGTTTAAGTATTGTAACTCGCATTTAGATTTATATCATGCAAGGACGAAAGCATTATACAGTTGTAAACCCGTTTCATCATAAATATATCTTCTTGTTATGGTTCTTACTTATTTAATTCTCGATCGATTTGAAACGAGGAACATAAATTTCATATTAACCACATGCGTTAAAAGCCTGACACGTCCTCATTCCTGTATTCTTACGTTAAAGAGTATTACTGCATACAGCTGTCGCTACCCTAAAAGATCCCACGAAAATATAAATGCATATTGACAATTTTACTAAGAAAAGGTGATTATATTGTTCAAACTCTTACGTGACTTGCAAAGGCGCAATTGATTCATATTCAATTAAGCAAATTTTTACAGTTGCTTATATAGAACGGCACTTAAATATAATTGTATTAAATATTTAATATTAATTTGATCTAAATTATTTGATAGAAAATATTAAAACGAGGAAAAAACGGATAAAAGTTTATAAAATATAGAAAAGTCGATAAATAACTTTCTTCTTCTCATCACTTATTATTTTCATCCGTTTGATTCAAATTAATGAGTTGTATCGTATGTCCTTGTATTTATGTATGTATTATGTTTCGATGAAATGCGAAGGCAAATGATGTCGTTACTTGAATATGTTATTCGCGTATCACATTGTCATATTCTCATTTGACTATATGCTTATCGACGAACTCCTGGTCGAGAACAGTCGTGTCCAATAAGAACTTGACATTGAACCTCCACGTTACACCCTCACATGTCACACGCACATGACACACCATACATATACACCCGCCCGCAATTGTCCCTTATCGTCGCGACTGTATGTAAAGTACATGCACAAACGTATAAAGAACGGGCGCTTGCGCGGTATCCATGGTGACATGTGGTTCTTACTACGACCTCTATTCGTTCCTGACAAATCATTATGCCATTGTCGTGCGCGTTGCAAGAAAGCTCGGTCATGGAAATGTCGTGACTCATTATAGTCATTTATGTTTTTGTATACAACACTTTGCACTGACACTTCTGGACGAATGCAAAGTCGGAGTGCTTCGTTCATTTTCAAATTTTCTCAAAGTGTTGCGCGATTCATGCAAGCGGAGGCAAATTACTCCACTTGATAGGAAACGTACGGGAGTGTGCGGATTTACTCATTGATCACTCATCTGTTGTGAGTCGCACTTACGAAAGATCGATCGGTTTTCTTCAAACTTTCGAAACGCGATGTTTCGATTTTCCATCATTTTCATTGACAATTGTTTCATTTTCGCATTCAATACTGTTGACTTGAATCATAATTATGCATTCATCTTAAATCAGCATTAATTGTTAAAACACAATTTTGTCGCTGATGACTTTTTTAAATTCATTAATGATTATATTAATTATTTCTGTAAATGATTAATTTTAATATGTATCCTAGACTTTTCCGTAGTAGTTTGTACTTCTTTTATTTTCACTTTCTCATTTTTGTTAAAGTACACGGAAAGAATTTTTTCTTAGAATTTACCTTGAAAATATGACAGTCATGGGACAACATTGTATTTCGAAGAATTTTAACGTAAATCTCTCTCATTAATAAAACTACAATAAAGTATAATATAAATTTGATCAATTTTACTGAAGTGTAAAAACTTTAAAATATTATATTGTACTACAATTACCATATTTTCAGGGTAAATTAAAAAAAAAATTCTTTTCGTACATCTAATTTATCTAACACGAATCGTATCTTATTGCAACAAAGAATTTAATTTATATTTTTAATATTAATACTAATTGCAAAGTATTATTTCATTGACTAGTAACACTTTTCATTGGGCTGCCTCCAATTTGGCTCATATAGTGTTTTTTATTTAGTATTTAAAATCACGTAGAAAAGAAATTATGTACTGAATGAATTATTCAAAATTATAGTGAATTATAATTTTTTAGAGAGAATCTGTAATGTATAAGCAATAAATTGAGCGAACAAGTTTTGATCTTTCTATTCTTCTTATCGCCCAACAAATTACATGTAACGTGCATGTTGTAATTTCCCACTTAACAATATAACTGTAATATAACACACGTGTTAAGTGGAAAATTACAATTAACATATTTACGTGTAACATGGTGTTTGCTGAGCGTATTTCAAATACTATAAAAAACATTACATAAGCAAAATTGGAAACGGCCCAATAAAAAGTTGAGCAAATCTATACTTTACAAATTTCTTAAGTTTTTAAAACATAAACATTTTCTATCAAGCTCATAGATAGCAATCAAACATGTTTTCTATTTTATCGATATTCAAGAAAGAAAAAAAATTAATTTCATGTAATTTGTTTCTTGTTCAAGTTGTTATTTTTTCCACTTAACTGTAAAAACAGACCTTTGAAATTTATTTACTACATTCTGATTTTTTTAATTCGGTGATAATATATTTTATAATTTGATATTGTAATTTGATGAATGTCAATTTGTTCACACGATGATATTATTCTCTTTTTTAACAAGACTATTCTAAAGTACATTTATGCTAATTTTGCATTGAAATAGTTATAAAAATTATTCATTTGATAATTGCTACCAATAAGGTTGATAGAAATTTGATTTTTTTAAAGCAAAGATCATGAAATATTTAAAAATATTAAAATAGTATCAAATAAGGAAAGTAGAATCTTGCTATGGTCAGAAAATTAATGTTCAAACACCTTTTCGAGATCATATATTTTAAAAATATAATAACATTTTGTATTAAGAGTGTTCGTTAATCCAAATAATTCTCATATTCAATTTAAAAACATAAAATGTAACATCCGAAATTACATTAATTGTGCAATTATTTGCTTGTGGACTTGTCGGGGAAATTTCTCAACAGCTCAGATAACGTCGATGTGGACACTGATTTTACTTGCTTTCATTCTCAAGCAACTATTAAAAAAATTACGTCGAATAGATGTGACACAAGTCAACACGTGGCACGTACGTACGCCTCCGTCATTAAGACGTCGCTTCATAGGAGAGAAAATAAAGTCCCATGGATAAATAGAACTGAATTTAGAAAATCAAACAAGTGTATGTATATTCATCTTAAAGTAACTTCTGATTATCCGCTACAAAAAATCGATTACAAAAATTGAGAATACGTGAAACATCCTTGCATGATGTGAAAATTTTGTGAAGCTACGCATTGTAATTCTTCAGAACATTGTATGTGCTGAAGCAAGGATGAGTTTATCTGTCAGAGGCATGTGAATGCCGTAAATGGCCGTAGAAGGATCGTGTCAGCCTTTGAACAATTTACTATGGGCATCTGCTTGGATACTGGTTAGTATATCCACGAATAATAATTATTATAATAGTTCAAATTAGAGAATTTCATTTTATTTAATGAGTATTTAGTTGAAAAATTCGAGGTGTCTTAATTTTTTCTTTTGTAATATTCTAATTTGTGTAGTTAAATATACAATTCTTATGATATTATTAATATGCGATATTTAAGAACTTAAGAAACTAATGATTGTTTTATTTATAATAAATATTATGTGTTAGGTTTAAATTGAACATGTATACTGCATTGATAATCTCTTAATTTAAGTTAAGATAATGTCGTAAAAAAAGTGAATATTAAAGAAATTATACATATATAGTGTATACATATATAGTGTATAATTATACATATATAGTGTATAAAAAGTAATATAGATTTATACTATACACAGCGCACGCACGTAATGTGCTACTAGGAAATAAACAATATAATCATGACTTCTGATCAGAATTTCAAGATAACCTTTTTTATAATTTAAAAAGCCATTTTTTGCACATTACACATCAATTATTTCGGAAACTTAACGTGCTAGTAATTTAACTGACATTGTTTTTGCCATTTTTGGCATCCAAAAATCCATAAGAAGCATCTTGTTCAAAGTAATTAAAAAAATTTTAATTAGTGTAATTGATACAATTTTTTTTATAAAGATTGAAGGTCCTAATAACATATTTAATTTTTATTACAATGAAGCTTACATGACGTAGTTATAATATGTCAAAATACACTAAAAGAGCCTCTTATTTTTACACCTTAATCATTATATTAATCATTATACAAAAATTAAATTTTTTAATTGCGACATTTTTTTCAAAATTGCGACCTGATAGAACAATTTGATAAATAGTATCGTCAACGCCTAAAAAACTAATTACGGAAAATTACATTCGCTTTTGTATTCAAAAAAAGACCACTTTCTGTTGAATAATATAATTAAATTTCTTAGCAAGTTCTTTAATCGAGAGAGAAAAAGAAACATGAATTCTTTTTTTTATGTCACAGTCAAAGTGTTAACTCAGTAAATGTATACACTTACTGTAGTCTACTGTAGTCAATGTATACATTTACTACACGTAAATTATATATAGATTGACTAGTAAGTGTATACTTTACTAAAATTAACACTTTGACTAAACACTTACACGTTGCAGCATTTGTCGTAATTGGTCATAATTGTCACAGATATTTTAAACATTGAATTTAAAATCGAGAAATTGAACGATACAATTTAACAATAATTTTATAAGGTACTTTTACTAATATTTTTTATTTAAACTGAATTTCTTAAATAGCGCGAATATTTCAATCCATTGCATATACATTACAAAGCAAATGTATTTTAGATCAACAAAATGGATCGCAGATGTTCGAGGAAAATGATGCTCGAGCTACAGGAAGATGGCGAGGAGAGGCTGGTCTTTTGGCGACTCCACCAGATGGACAATTCCCGAAACAAAATGTTGGTCCAATTAAATTCGAAATACCAAAAATTCCTGTTATATTCGTACTTGGTTAGTATATATTAATTGTTGCGAATTCATATTGTTTAGAAATCATATTTTAGAAATAATTTTCAATATATTTTTATGATACATATTCTATGTGACCACATTGAATTTGTACATACTCTCTTGTCGGTAATGAAAATTTTAGTCAAAACGTTTTCTTTTGTATTTTAATGTCATTTTTGGACATTAAAAAACATTATAAATAATTTATTGTGCTTCCCATTAGCCTAATCTATTATTTGTTTTATTCTATGATTATAGGAGGCCCAGGTAGCGGTAAGGTGACATATTGCGACAATTTGATACAGGAGAAAAAAGGAATAACTCATATTAATATGATGGATCTTCTTCAACAATATGCATTAGGAAATGGTTCATATTTACTTCTTATTTATATAATATTTTAACGTGATATATACGTACACATGATATGCAGTTCTTGGTCATATTACTAGACTTGAATTTTTTGATTAATTCATATTGAGTAGTAAAAAATAGCAATTATTTTTGCTTTTACATTTATAAAAGTTTCTCTTTCGTTTGGACATTTTCAATTAGTATAAACTCAGTTTTAGTAATATTCATCAAATATTTATTTATTTTTATGAAATAAAAATATATACATGTCTTTTTAATATTTCATTGAACTATCTTTAGCAGCTACTACAGCCTTGATTTCCTTTGATATATTATTAATGTATGTCTATATTATTTACTACATATGATCATTTTAAACACGAATTATTTTCTTAGTGAACTGATTTTTTGTGGCAATCACTTTTTTACTACTTTCCTCAGACCCTTTCTCCATATTTTCCACATAATTCATATCATTTCGTGCATCTATTTTATAGATTACTATTTTGTTTACATATACATATTTCAATCGATTACAACAATAGTAGCTGGGTTATGATATAAATCTAATCTTCCGATGTCGATAAATTATTTAAAAAAATTGCGCTTAATAATATAACCAGGAACTGTAAACTAGTGGTTAGTTCCTCTCGATACAATACGTTCATTAATTTCCTCTTGTCATTTGCATCTTAATAACAAGCCATCGATCATATATGGGTAAGACGTAATACATTTTGTCAAATACATCAAAATATATTTTAAGATTAAGGCAAAATGTTTAACGCTTCATGCGATTAACGGTTTATTGTTAAAATGCAAAAGACAACAAAAATCGGGCGGACAATAACTAACAACAAATACAATTTAAATGATATAGGTATATGTGATTTCTGAGAACATATATAAATTATATGTTAACTTTTTCTATTTAACCCGTAAATAGTCTTTTGTTGCATAAACGATCATTTAGATCTAGAATGATTCTTACACCACAATTAAAAGTAACTATTATTAACAGTAGAATAGCTAGGAGGATTCGTAACTCACTATGATTAGTGCGTATACGTACATGCGGAGGCATACTGGTTGTTCTTCGGATGTCATGTCATCCTTGTTTAACATTTGTTAAACAACAAGGATGACTTGACATTCGGAGAGCACCCAGGTGGAAATTGAATAAAATTCAATACTCTTGAAATTGCAACAAAATATCGAAGATAAAAGAACTTATTGGCGCACCGTGACACAGAAGTGGCTAGTATTTTAGATTGCTATGTATAAAAAAAAATATATATATATTTATTCAATATTTAAAAAGAAATTTAAGAAATTAGAAAAGTAAAAATGGATTCTCAATCAGTGAAGAAAATTATTGTGACTGAACTTTATTTTCTCGCCGCGGAGATGTAAAAATCATCTCGATTGATTATTCTAGTGTTAAATATATAATAACACTAGTAAACAAGACATTTTATATTTGTGCAACATATATGTCATATATTTCAACTATTTTTATACAGATATGCAAGATTTTGGACAACTTAGTAGCAAAACTGTCACAGAAGTACTCATGCTCGAGATGAAAATGTCCCCAGGAGCCAAGGTTTTTCTTGTAAGCGGATATCCACGAAATATGCGCGATGTGGTAGAATATGCTGAAAAAGTGAGTGTCCCATACTTATTGTTAGTACTTAAGGGAATCCTAAAGTGAAGCAAATTACCGACATTTTACCATTCTAGAATATCTAAATTAGCTTTACAGAATTGCAAAATTCTTATACACAATTGAAAGTACACATAAAAATAGTCAATGCAAACGACTTTCTGTTAAAAACAAAAAGAAATTAAAAATATTTATTTTTGAAACGTACAGTTGTCATCTGACGGCAATATTTGCTTAATTATTCGCAAGTTCTGCAGTTAAATTATGTATAAGGTGGTTTTACCGTAGAAACAATACACGGACAGTATCGTATTACAATTGAAATTAAAATTAAAAGTCTAAAAAAAAATTTTGTCTAAAATTACGTTTTATAAATGCAAATTGATGCAAATAGGGATACGAAGTAGTAAAAATGAACAGCATTATGTATAGCAACAGGTTCCCTGTTAGTTATACACAGTATTCGGATAAGCGATAAGACGGTAAAACAATATTAAAAAATGCATTTGATTGTAGATAAAAATCGTTAATGGTGTCATTCTTGTATCATGGAGGCAAGAAGTGTTGGAGAGACAAATTGATTTCGGTGCGCAACTCGGCCATGTTATCATTGGATTAGCTAGAATGGAGTTGCATAATTTTTACAGAAACGTAATGCCAGTTGCAGAATATTTTGATCAAAGTGGCATGTTACTTGAGGTAAACAAATTCACTATTAATGTGCTCCATCAAATATAAATTTTGTTAATATTATTTCTCATTTTGGGTTATTAGTTTTTTTATTTGGACGTGATGGGGGGAAATCGGGTAGAGATGGCTCGCGAGCCACGCTTTGCCAGGCTTGTATTATACAATTGTTTTCAAACATTACTATTTTAAAAAGAGATAAAAGGAAGGTGGCTATTGCACATATTAGTATTGAACGCGAGAAAATTATTGTACAAAATGATATCCTTTATACACCAAGAAGTTTAAAAATAATATAGCTAGATAACTTTGCGCAATTTTTATTATCTGGATAACTTGTGATTAAACTTACCTGATATTTCCCAATGGTACCTATTTACATCATCATAGATGAAGCCATTGAATAAAACATCAGATTAAGCTTAACTACAAGTTAATAAGAAAATAAAAAGCTTCAGAAATTATAATAAAAGTAAATTAATACTTATTACATTTTTGCTATGTGGAAATTATATTTACTATAAATATAAATGAAAATTTGTTGTATAGATAAATGGAGAACGCAACCCAAGTGAGGTCTATGTTAGTTTTCGAGATGCAGTTCTCAGAATTCTTGGAATATCAAGCGGTGGAATTCACGATCAAGATGTACCTCAATCTTTAGAAGCCGAAGTAAGTATAAATTCAAATTTAATCAATTATTTTTTATGAAATATCGTTGGATTGCATAATACCATATTTCAGGTCGAAGTGGAAAGGAGAAAGGAATCGTCCACGGATTCAGCATTAGTGAAACAAGTTGTAGGAATTAATAATAGGCTACCAGCTTCTATATCAATAGATGCACCGAAAACTGCTGATAAACCAAGAAAAGGATTGCCATCATTTATTTGGGTCATAGGTACATTTTATTTCAATATATACATGCATGCGTGCACATAATGTACATATTATATACAACCTGAAAGAAAATGCAATACTGATCGTGAGTAGATAGAACGGATTTAAACTGAATAAAAAAGTGCTATATTATTTTAAAAAAAAGTTTCTCAATAATTAACGATTAATTAATTAATTAACATCCATGAATCCGCGCGATCAGCGACAAAAGATATAGCGCAGCGTTTTGTAAAATTGGCAATTGCTAAGCGCGCATTCTTTCCAATTCTTCATCGCGCGCGTAATAACCACAATTAATATTGATATCTTTTCTTCGCTACGTGGTTTTATTAGTCGCTGAATCTTTAATCCGCAGCTCTTTGTTAATTAATTAATTTCTTATTGAGAAATAATGAATAATATAATTGTATATTGTATATATTAGGTGGACCAGGAAGTAATAAAGCGGCTCTTTGCACCCAAGCTGTTCGTAATATGCCAGGCTGGCTGCATATAAGTATTGGAGAATTATTTAGAACGATGGCTTCGTCTAATATGATTGTAAATGATGCAATTGTTTCGGGTGAAATGGTCCCTCACGGTATTGTAATGCAGCTTCTAGAACAGCAGATTCTTTTGAATCGAGATTCGGACGGTATCGTCATGGATGGATATCCGAGAGACTTGAATCAAGTGCAGGAATTTCAGACGAAGGTAAATAAAATTGCTTGCATTGCATTTATACACTCATTCATTTTTTATGTCTTCGAATAAACTTAGCAAAAACTCATTATTTTGAGATAAATAAAAAAGCTTAATTAAATCTTAAACATTCTTCTTGAAAATCAAAATTTAATTACAAAAAAATTTTACAAAATGTTGCTTACAAATATTGTTTATAAATGCAGATATTGAAAGTAGATTTTGAAAATGAAGAAATGCTTTCACACACTCTTGTCACGTATCCCCATCGATTGTCACGTTTTACATAAGCCGATTATAAACACGTTCTGAATATAAATACTTCGGAACGTATAAAAAAACATAAATTTTTAATTGGTTAAGTGACTGATCGCAATCCATAAGGTGGGCTACATATATTTCTCAGAAGAAACGGAACAAGAAAAGAGATAGATATTGAAAAACTAATTATATTATAGGAAAAATCGTGAAATCGAATGACGAAAGCGATAACATTAAATGCAGAATTTTTAACAAAAAGTAGAAAAACGGTTATTTAACGGGCTATGGTAGATTTGATATTAAAATTTCTAACTTAATTTCTCTTTTAATAAAGTTTTTTTGCGATCATTTGTTTCCAAGTTACAGTTTTACAAAAAAATTTCCGTTTTGTAATATCGTCTTCAACTCAATTTTGATATTTGATTGTTCAGAGGAATGTAGCTTTAATTTGAGCTTTGATTTATTTTAATATAATGATTTTTTAATAAATTATTCCTATTGAAAAAAATTTTACGAAATTGTGCAAAAATTTAGTGAACCGATTTTTTTTAAGTGAGTAGTTCAAAATCGCGAATTATACTTGTCATCAATTTGATTTTATAACTTTCTATTCGATACATCGCTTAGTATTAATAAATTATTAATTATTTGCATTATATTATTTATTAATAGTTTGGACAGGAGCCACCACTAGTACTGCTTGACTGCTCCAAATTGCAACTCGGGAGAGGAAGACTGGACGACAGTGTTTCAGCATTTAGAAAAAGATTGGAACTTTTTCGTGAAGTGTCTCTTCCCATGTTGAAAACGCTGGACAGCGATAATCGATTAATAATTGTACGTAATAAATAATTGAGTTATGATAAAACGTGCTACAATGTTGAAATAAATTGTAAATTTTGTTGTATTAATGTAAATATCTGGACTAAGCAAATAAGCGCAAATAAACAATTGCACTTATTAAGATTATAAGTTAACCATTTTTTTTCTAAGGGCCATAGAAGTAAGACTGCAATAATGGAAACAATTATATCTTTATGAAACAGTTCTATCTTTTGAAAATATGATTTACTTATTCTTTTACAAATAATAATTAATTATTATTTTTTTAAATAGGTGGACGGTGATACAGATGTACCTACTGTCCAGCAGGATTTTGCTGCTGCGTTATATCAACTAATGCGTCGAGCACGTCGCAAAGGAGAAGAAACTCTATACGATCCGGATTCGCCTATCAAGAAACACCAAAACGGGATAAATACCTCGAATGAATACCAAAATGAACGTGCCGTACCTAACGGCAATGCCAAACTAGTAGTCAACGGCATATCTAATCATATTGGAAAAATAGCCGATGCGAAAAACGGAATTGTTGCTCAAGGTAAGCAATTTTATTGCATTTATTTAACATTGCGACTCCGATGAAAATTTTTCTTAAAACTGTTTATATAATTTTTTAGTATTTCTATATAAATTAAAACATTTCAAAGAATTTTTGTATATTTTTGTAACTCTCTTCTCTTTTCCCTTTTTAAAAAAAAATTTCTGATTTTTATACGAATTGAAAAATTTTTCAGAAGTACTGAATGAGTATATATTTTTTCTAGAATTTTTTGTTTTTTCATTCTTAAGGTGTATTTTTAGATTGTAATCTTGAATTAGTGATTAACGATAAATTAAGAATAATTGAGAAGTGCAGCGTATTTTTTATTACTAGTAAAGTATTTTAATATTTATTGCCTTCTTAGGAGTGGGTACTATCTCTAATGGTGTATTAAACAATATGAAGCATATTCAACAGAATGGTCATATTCATCAGAATGGCATCGCAAAAGGAACAACACATATGCTACAAAATGGTGTAGCGCATTTAGCCAACGGCAATATATCCGGCAACAATAAAATCGCACCGGCGATGCACAACTATTTGCCAAAAGATCCTGTCAGGAAAATGTACAATGAAATTGAAGGTTATCAGCAAAATCTTCATATGTAAATACAAAGTCTTTTTTAATATTGTTAAATAATTTTAACTGTTAATATGCACGAAAGGCTCCATACTACGTATTGGAACTTTCAATTGTACCGACAATTTTGATATTTTACTAATAATATCTCTTGCCTTACCGCGTGCCTTAAAAAAATACGACTTAAACAATACAATTAATCCGTTTGTTAAAACAGCCAAAAATAAAGTCGTAAGTAATTGGAAACATTTCGAATAATATACACTATACTATATATAGAATGTCCCAGAAGGCAAATTTTTGAAATAAATTTAAGATAAAAATATTAATTAATAACACTGGTGATACGAAAAATCTGGGACACTCTGTATATAGTATATATATATATATATATACACACATATATATATATATATATATATATTTCTAATTAATTATGAAATATTGTTGATATCAAGATTATGAAACAATTCATCTTCTTTTAACTAAAATTTTTATTATTGTTTTTATCATTTTCTTAATATTATAGCTATGATATCTATTCCAAAGGTTTATTATTTTATTTATGTGCACAAGTGCATAATTTTTCTCACATTTAGTTTGTTACAATCAGTAACATCTTTTATTTTCTTAATAGCGTGCCTTTCTCACATTTTATAGATCTTTTATTCTGATTAATATATGTTTGTACATATGTCTTACGGTTATTAAATAATATTTTAATAGTGTATGAAATTATAGACTTTAAAATTATAGTAAAAAAATTGAGGTCACAACAGTTTTGAGTTATAAACTGTCAAGTTTGATTATCGACATCACAAAATTCATGTGCGTAGGCCCGCAATTGTACTTATTTGTATATTGTACTTATACTGTATTTATATATTATTCATACTTATATATTTAATCCTCTAAATATAAGCACATTGTAATTTGATCATTTGATCACATAAAAAATTATAATTTTGTTAAGTGTTAAGTAAAAAATTACAAAAAAAAATTAATTCTTCAAATCAGTTTATCTAGGAAAAAAATGTCGACCAAAATGTGCAAATAATCACATAAGAAAAATAATTTAAAGAAATGATTTAATAATGTGTCGATCCAGTGATGAGAAAAAAAGAATATAACTATAAATAGTTTTATTCTACAATTTCGTAAATGTATTATCGCCCTTAAGTTTACTTGAAAATCGATTACTAATCCAATTCTTACTGAAATCTGAGGTACTTTTAGTTAAAAACTCTGCGCATAAATACATAACATATTTTGCTATTTACTGTACGTGACTTGATGCGAGACACAATATTTTGACTTCTTAATTTAAAAAATTACGAAAAAATTAGATTTTTCTTAAGAAAAAGGCGCATAAATATTGAAAATCAATTTTGTAGGAGAGTGCTTTAAAGATTTTGCTATATCATATTACAACTTAACATTCCTTACAATATTTTTTTATTTAGCCTCTTTTCCTTTATCTATTTTCCAAGCAAGTCTAGAAGTAGTGGATTTAAGGATGTATGGGCGTCATTTTTACAAATGTATTAATATTTATACTTTAAACAAACTAGATATATACATATATAAGTTGTGTTCAAAACATTTCGATTTTATTGAACAATACATTTCTATAATTTATGTATTTTATTTGTTATTATTTTTATTATTATAAACTAAAATTTTTTAAATGATAACAAAAATCTAAATTTTTTTATAAGTATTTTAAATATTCAAAATAACTTGTGCAAAGTTTCATTGCGATTCACTGATTAGTTACAAAGATATAGAACAAATAAATATTTTGCTTATTTACTGGACAACAGTTCATGCATCGCAATATATATATATATAACTTTACATAATCTTAAATATATTATGTATTTATATTACAAAATTAAGATTTTATCATTTATTTTATAAAAAATACATATTTCTATACATTTTTATTAGAACACATATTAAAAAAATACTATTATTTATTAAAATAATTTATAATCCAGATAGTAAGCCGTCATCAAATTTGTCGTATTATTTTTAAACGTGATTTAGAATAATCTGTAATTTTTTGTTATTATGTTGAAATATCACCCATACATTCTTAACATTAATACATCGAAAATCGAAATATACTGACATGGAAAATTGTACAAAGAATTATTTTGAAAATAAAATGAATATTTAAAATATTTTTGCTCGTGTTTTATTGCATTTTATATAACTTACTGTTAAAACCAAGTTGATTTTAAACGATACTTTCATTGTGCAATAGATGACCTTCTTACAATTTCTTAAAATATTTAATTGGCAAGCATACCCGCGTATATTAATGCTTATTGCACATTGGACGCGATGAGAAATGAGCGACGAGCAGCGATATATCCAATAAGAACTCTACTTTGTATCGTCACGTGCAAAAAAGCAGAGTTTTCACGATTCAAAGCCGATATGTAATGTAAGAAATTTATTTGTTAACCTTTAAAAAATTGGACAAATATAGGACAGGAATTCCTGAAATGTGGCTTTTTGTAATAACTTATTCCTTATTTAATACTTTAAATAAGTTTTTGAAATCTATAGTACGACTTCTCGTATTATCTCTGGTATAGTATTAATCGCAAATATGTTCCAACAAGAATTATAATTATGTGAAGAAGAAGAATGGCTACTTACCTACACAAGCGTCGGTAAGTGAATGTTCACTGATGATCATGCGGAGAGCGATTGCGCCGACTGCGTGTAAACCAGGGTATGGACACTCTGCTATGAAAAGTCAAGCCCTATTACTGCATCATCTGGGCAAATAGACAGAATTTTGGGAATTATAAATTTCAGCATTTCTGCTGAAGTAGGAGTTGATTTTTTCCAAGAGCGAGTGTCCATACCCTGATGAAAATAATCACGTACTGAATATACGCCGTGTCGCGATATTTCGTAGCTGTGACAGATTTTCTAACCTCAATGGTCGTCAACTTCCACGCTTAATATTTCGGTTCTCGAGGCACAACGACGCTTATTTCTGCAAGATTCTTTCGTTTCATACGAAAACGCGTCGAATAAATCGAATTTATTGATTTTTGGGATGTGTAGTTAAACTGTATAATTATCCAATTTAGTGTACATCGTTCTTTAAATACAGTGCTGAAATCAAGGTAATTTAATAGAAAGTTACTAATTAGTTCACGTGTCAAATGCTCGATGTAAAAGGGATCAGTGAAACACGATGTAATGTTGTCTGCCCTAACTGAAAAACATGCTATATCGGAGAAAAAAATGTTAATTGGTAAACAAGCGTTGACAAGCTGTCAAATTCTACCTCCTTTTAAATTCTTCTCTTAGCAGATCTTTGATGCACACTACTATTATGCTTGACATGTATAACCGCGAATAAAGTGAAGAAAAAGCGACGATAGAAATAATGACTGACGTGGAAAAATCTAGAGCAATGGAGATTCAATTGAAAACTGAAAAACAATTGAGGTAATCTCTTTATGTATTTCTTTACATCAAGATAATTTATATTACTACAATTAGGATATATCACATTATATATTATTTCAAATTCAAGAACAGAGTTCTGCAAATAATTTTTAAAAGTAACCCAGAGTTGGAAGAAATTATGCCTATATAATCAGGACATGTTAAAAGCTAAATATCTACCCAATAAAAAAATTGTTTTAATTAAGCCACTTATTTAGAATAATAATAATAAGCAAGTCCATCAAAGCCAATCATCTGTTAGTCGGATGTACAATTTATTTTCGTATAATTAAACAAGTCATATCACAATTTTAATAAATAAACGTTTCGACCCCTATTTTTGGGTCCTTATCAATATAAAATACCCTAAATCCGCTTACATACT